>NW_027117306.1:0-65858 GCF_038021145.1 Phyllosticta citriasiana
GCACCCTTCCTTTGCTTGTCCAGTAGTCGCAGCCCACCCAGTCACATCTTGCTGCGTCGACGTCAGCTTGCGCCCAAGGCATTGCCTCGGCCACGCCCGTCACATCACGTCGAGACTCCCCAGGGCCCTCGCCTCTTCTCTAGACTTTTGTCTACAACGAGCAACATCTACACCTTCGAAGCTTTTCCCCACGCGCTCCGCAAAGCGCGCAACTGTAGCTCCGCCGCTAAATATATAGCCCCCAGGCCCCTCTCTGCTCCCTCCCCCCCCCCCCCCCCCCCCCCCCCCCCCCCCCCCCCCCCCCCCCCCCCCCCCCCCCCCCCCCCCCCCCCCCCCCCCCCCCCCCCCCCCCCCCCCCCCCCCGACCAAGCTTCAAAGAAACGGTGATACGACGACTTCTGCCCTCGGCCCTTCTCGGTGCCCGAATCTTGAGTGGTACAATTCTGCAGCTTGGAATGCGGGCGACGGAAAACTGATATTATCCATTTCTGTCGCGCTCAAGGTATGGCCCGCTCGCTTGCCTGCCACCACCCCTGTCAGATGTCATTTCGTCGCAGCCACAACCCCGTCCCTTCTGACTCGACGCAAGATCAGCGCTAACAACCCTCTGCAGTTTATGCTGCTCTGCACAGCTTGGGCTAGCATCCCATGTCTCAGCAACTAGAAGACGAGGCACAGGAACTGCGGCCGTTTTCTCAGGATGCCAACCCTCCTGCATCGCAACGCGATTCCTCTCCATCGCGCGCAAGGACGCGCATCATCACCGATGGCCCCGCAATGCGAAACAAGTCGCCTGGAAATTTGCCGCCTCATTCCTTGTTCTCGCCAACCTCGGATACAAATTCGCTGAGCCCCAATGCTGAAGATCGTGTCTTTCCCATTCGGAGCGTCGTCTCCATGGATCCGACGCCGACGGCGTCGGTTTGCCGAGATAGACAAGACGGGTACTTTCACCAGTCGGCGTCGGCCCAGGCGCGAGCCAGAGATGCTCGGCGGGAATCGGTCAACAGTGCGTCATCTGCTGCTTCCGAGCACCGCTCGTCAAAATCACGATCCGAGGGCCAGCCGGTGCCAACGACGCCTAAGATGCGAAGGGGCATGTCCAGCGAGAGGCTCGACTTTCGAACGACCCAGCAAACGTTCAATGACATTGTATCCTCCAAGAGCGGAACCGATAGCGCCATGAACTCGGTTCACTCTGGCGAGTTCCCCTCGTCACCAGCACCAAGCTCGGCCAAGAGTGTTGCGGAAAGCCTGCAGGATACGCCACTCGTAACGGCCCGCTTCAAGCACGTCGTAACCGAAGGAGGACATGCTGTAATCACGGGCAGGGGCGGCGAAACGCTGCAGCGATGCGAAGACGAGCCGATTCACATACCGGGGGCGGTTCAGGGCTTCGGGATGCTAGTGGCACTCGAAGAAGAGTCGGACGGGAAACTCATCGTTCGCATCGTCAGCGAAAACTCAAAGAGGCTTATAGGCTACTCGCCGGGTGCACTTTTCGCTCTAGACAACTTTTGCGATATTCTTTCCGAGGAACAAGCCGACAATCTGCTGGACCACATTGACTTTATACGGGATGAGGACGCCGACGTCGCCACCAATGGACCCGAAGTCTTCACCCTGATCATTCGCAATCCAGAGAAGAAATCTCGCAAGTTTTGGTGTGCAATGCATGTCAACCAGGCCAATCCAAACCTCGTCATTTGCGAATTCGAACTAGAGGACGATCCGGTCAATCCTCTGGTGCCAACGAATGACGCGACCCCGGAGCTGCCGGAAGATACGTTGCAGAGCAATCCCACAGCGGAAGAGTATGCCGAAAGCACGCAAAACATCAGTAGGCCGCTGAGAGTCTTGCGCAGCGCGAGGAAGCGCAAAGGTGAGGCTGCGGCCATGGAGGTCTTCAACATCATGTCTCAGGTGCAGGAGCAGCTTGCAACGGCACCGAATCTCGAAAAGTTTCTCAAGGTGCTCGTTGGTGTCGTAAAGGAGCTGACGGGGTTTCATCGCGTCATGATATATCAATTCGACACGCAATGGAACGGCCGGGTCGTAACGGAGCTCGTAGATCCTCGAGCAACAAAGGATCTTTACAAAGGACTTAACTTTCCCGCGTCAGACATCCCCAAGCAAGCACGACAACTCTACAAAATCAACAAGGTGCGAATGCTGTACGATCGAGATCAAGAAACTGCTCGTCTGGTTTGCCGGACCGTCGAAGACTTGGAGACTCCTCTCGACCTTGCCTATTCCTATTTGCGCGCAATGTCGCCAATCCATCTCAAATACCTCAAAAACATGGCAGTTCGGTCGTCCATGTCCATCTCCATCAACGCATTTGACGAGCTATGGGGGTTGATTGCGTGTCATTCATACGGCCCAAAGGGCATGCGCGTCTCGTTTCCGATTCGCAAAATGTGTCGTCTAGTGGGCGACTCTGCCTCGAGGAATATTGAACGGCTGTCATATGCGTCGAGGCTACAGGCAAGGAAACTAATCAACACGGTTCCAACTCGGCACAATCCCTCCGGATACATCGTTGCATCCTCGGAAGACTTGCTCAAGCTGTTCGATGCGGATTTTGGATTGCTGTCGATCAGGGACGAGACCAAGATCCTGGGTCAGTTGGAGCAGTCTCAAGAAGCACTTGCGATGCTCGAATACTTGCGCATGCGGAAAATCACGTCAGTCATGACTTCCCAGGACATTGCGATTGACTTTCCGGATCTTCGTTATCCGCCAGGCTTCCAGGTCGTTGCCGGCATGCTCGTCGTGCCCCTGTCGGTCTCGGGCAATGATTTCATCGTCTTCTTCAGGAAGGGGCAGCTCAAAGAAGTCAAGTGGGCAGGTAATCCCTATGAAAAGTTTGTCAAGGAAGGGACCGAAGGCTACCTCGAGCCACGAAAGAGTTTCAAGACGTGGTGTGAAACGGTGGTGGGCAAATGCCGAGAATGGTCCGAAGAGGAGATCGAGACAGCTGCGGTGCTCTGCCTCGTGTATGGAAAATTTATCGAGGTCTGGCGGCAGAAAGAGGCGGCCTTGCAAAGCAGCCAGCTGACGCGACTGCTTCTGGCCAACTCGGCGCACGAAGTCCGAACGCCTTTAAATGCCATCATCAATTACCTGGAGATCGCCCTCGAAGGCACTCTGGATCAGGAAACGCGCGAAAATTTGGCCAAGTCTCACTCTGCTTCCAAGTCACTAATATATGTCATCAATGACCTTTTGGACCTCACCAAGACCGAGGAAGGTGGGCCCCTGATTCGAGGAGAGGTCTTTGACCTGAAGGAGACCTTTGCCGAGGCGACAGACATGTTCGCCGGCGACGCAAAGCGCAAGAGAATATCGTACGATGTTGTGGAGCATCCGGGCGTTCCCCAGAAGGTCCTGGGTGATCAGCGCAGGGTGCGGCAGGCCATCTCCAACGTCACGGCCAACGCCATCCAAAACACATCGAAGGGTGGCGTCAATGTGGATATGTATGCTAATGCACGAAAAGGGCTGACGGATCATTGGGCTGATTAATTTCATAGGTACGTGTCCAGCTGGGAGGATAATCACGCCAACGTTGAGGTAGCCGTTGCCGACACGGGCGCGGGAATGAGCGGCAAAAAGCTCGATGCCCTCTTCCGAGACTTGGAGCAAGTGCAAAGCGAAACGACCGAGATGCTCGAAGAAACCCTCGCTCCAAACTCGAAGAGGATCGAAGGTAATGGGGGCGAAAAGCGCACTCTGGGACTAGGCCTTGCCGTCGTGGCAAGAATCATCCGCAACATGAATGGTCAATTGCGCCTCAAGTCGGAAGAGGGCAAGGGATCTCGATTCGTCATCCAGTTCCCCTTCGACATGCCAGATGGCAAAGACAAGAAGGGACTGATGGATGCGTCTTCGAAGGCATCGCTGACTCCACAGTCTGAAGGGCCCGCTTTGGGCGGAGACGGACGTGAGATGACGCTGGTGGACAAAGGCCAACCATCCAAAGACTCGGGCAACCCGTTGCTCAGAAGGGACAGCTCGGACAGCGTCAACAGTAAAAAGAGCGTGAAGAGCGTGCACAGCGTATCGAGCGCACAAAGTGGCAAGAGCGCTAAGAGTGATGTTGACAGGCTCATAGAAGCCATTCAAGAACCACACATGGTGGACAGCAGATCGCAATCACAATCGTCTGTCAACAACCCTCATCATCCAATGTTGGAGAAGGGTGGTGGCGGATTCTCTCCTTCGAAAGCACGGGCCCGCAGCGCAGGAGATACTACGAGACGACAGCACTCGCTTGCTCTGAGCCGGCCCGGCGAGTCCAACGTGACGGACTCGGGACAGCCCGTCAGAGCGGTCAGAGTGGCAGAGGAATTTTTCAACAGACCCGATTCCTCGGACAGCGAGAAGAGCTGCATCCTTGGCGAAGTGGATGACAGTCGACCAAAATTAGAAGAGCCGCCGGACGCAGACAACATGCGCGTCCTCGTCGCAGAGGATGACCCCGTCAACAGCAAGATCGTGAAGAAAAGGGTCGAAAAGATTGGCCACGAGGTTACGCTTACTGTCAATGGCGAGGAATGTGCAAGCGTCTACGGAGAGAAGCCTGGCTACTTTGACGTCATTTTGATGGACATGCAGGTGAGCTGGTTGAACATGTGCTACGAGGAAATTTCTAACCCGCTTACAGATGCCCATTGTCGACGGATTGACTTCAACCAAGATGATTCGCTCTTTTGAAAAGAGCAATCCATCTCACGTGCTCTCGACACGAGCGACGCTCAACGGTCGCATACCTATCATCGCCGTGTCAGCTTCTCTCGAAGAGCGGGAACGGCAGACTTATATCGACGCCGGGTTTGACGCGTGGATTCTCAAGCCGATTGCCTTTGCGCGGCTGCAGGAGCTCATGCAGGCGATTGTCGACCGTGATGTGCGTGAGGCGGCGCTTTACAAGCCTGGCGAGTGGGAGCGCGGTGGCTGGTTTCATCGATCGCAACCCGACGTATTCCAGGCTCAGACGGAACCGAATGAAGACAAGAAGGTCTCATCAAGCTCTCAGCCTACAGAGGCCAAGAAGATTACGCCTGTTGCGGATACAGACGGGCAAGCAGACGGCCCGGTGGTCCAAGACGGCGGCGGAGAAGGCTTTGCTAACATTCCCCGCAGCAGGGAAAGCTGGCCATGACGAGGTTTCCCTATGCACGAGGTTTTCCCTTGAACTGTACGAAGCAACGATTTTGTATTCTTGTACTCTCACTCGCCGTCGGGCTCGTCCGGGGCGGACAGGCATTATACTCAGCACTTGACGGCTTCGACGACGGACCTTATTTTTCACAGACTCAGGAGGGGGGGGGGGGCATTACCGAGGTGGCTGGCTAGGGATGCATATTTCCTTTTTGGTTTGAATTGTCTGGGACTCAGCTGGGCAGTCGTCACGGGTTTTACGCATGCGCATGTCCACCAGTGGTGTTCTGGCTCCGGATTTTCTCTTGTTCCTTTTCTTTGGCAGGGCGTCGAATGCATGGCGGGCAGGCATGGTTGCTTCGGGTTTTTGAACCGTGAAGGGAGATGGGAGCCGAAAATGGGGCCGGTCTGGGCGGAATCGAGGGGCATAAGGAGCGAGTCGGCGGAGCGGTGTGTAAACTGCAAAGGGCGAGGTGTTTGGACAGGAGACATTGAGCAGACGGAGCGAGGAACCTGTGAGGCTAAGGTAGAGTAGAAATAAGACGTAATCAGCCTCGACTCCGACTAAGGTTTGCCGTGGGCGAGGAGCGCGCGGGCACAGATTGCACTCGGGAAGACGCGAGAGACCCCGCGCCTCACGACGGAATCTGAAAGTTCCCTGGGGGCCGCCGCTGGCCAATGGCTGTGCATCGATTACAGCCGTAGCACCACCTGGGCCTGAGCCTGAGACCCATCTGATCTCCACCAGCTCAACCTCCCACCGCTCCCATTTCCGGTCCGAGCACCTACAAAGTCCACGTCGTCGGTCACTTTGCGCCTCTCTCTGCCTGCGTCCTCTTTTGCCCGTGTATCCCTCTCTCGCGCTCTCCAGCTGCTCCAGCACCCCTTGCCCCAACGACTCTCTCGCACCACCCAATTCGTCGCCTCGTCGCCTTCCCGCGTCCCCTCACCAACAATGTCCGACGTCAAGGAATTCACCTACTCCGACGTTTCGGAGCACAGCTCCAAGAAGGACCTGTACATGGTCATTCACGACAAGGTCTACAACTGCAGCAGCTTCGTCGACGAGCACCCGTGAGTCCACCACAGCTCTCCCTCGGCTGTCGCCCCAGCCGTGTGTGTTGCCGCCAACCAGCGGCCGCCTAGCTTGCTGCCTCCTCTCGGCAGCGGAGCGGCGTCCACATGCGTGCGCGCAATGGCTCGGCGAGGCGGTCAGGGAATCAATTGCTCTGCAGGCACAGGGCTGACATATATACACGCAGCGGTGGTGAGGAGGTGATGCTCGACGTTGGCGGCCAAGATGCCACCGAAGCCTTTGAGGACGTCGGCCACTCGGATGAGGCGCGCGAAATCCTGGGCGGCCTGCTCGTCGGCAACCTCAAGAGAGTGGTACGTCTTGACCGGTTACATCACACAAATCGACCGTTTGCACGGCTTGCACCGCCCCGGCCGTTGATTTCCAAGGACTTCGGGACGCAGATTTTCCGAGCGCCTGCAGGTGGCATGACACGGCGTGTCTGCCTGCGCGCGATGCCTCCCCTCTCCCGCAACCATCTTTTTGCTTTTCTACCAGACTACGGCAGCTAACACGACGATTGCGCATGCAGGCCGGCGACCCCGAGCCCAAGACGTCGCAGGCGCCGCAGTCGCAGAGCTCCAAGAGCGACGCGACCGGCTTTGGCCTGGGCGTCTACGCCATCCTCCTCGTCGGCGGCGGCCTCGCCTACTTTGCCTACCAATACCTGCAGGCCAACTCGGAACAGCAGTAGAATGGGACCAAGCAAGGAAACAAGCAGGCACGCGGCATTGGTCAGGTCTTGTGCCCCGAGGATTCTGTGACAACTGGCCGGCGGGAATGGCGTGGACTGTGAGAATTGCTGCGCATCCCAAGCGCATCGGCTCTGAGCAAGTGCTGGCGGCTGGCTGGTAGATGGTCGCCCTTTCGGCCAATTTCTTCGGCCCGCGTTGCACCTAGGTACGGTTGGGAGCTTTCCGCGCACAGCCAGGCGGACCGGGGGGTGGGGGTGTTTGGCGACAGCGGCGACTTTGCCGTTTGGGCGTTTTTTGTCTACTTCCTTCTTCCCTTTCTTCAGGCGCATCCTGTGTTCGCGCTGCATGCACAATCGGACGTGTGTTGAGAGATGCGGGGAGAGTGGGGGGTTTGGGTGAAATGAGTGAAAGATGAGCCGGATTCACGGGCTGGCGGCGAGTTAGGAAGAAAAAGAGGTAGGATACTTTCTGATCTTCTTTCGACCTCATGCTGCTTGACGTCACGTTTATGTTGATATGTTCTTTCTTTTTGTTTACTCCTTTCCCCCCTGTGTGGTTTCAACTCCACCACCCCATGAAGAAATGCACCTAGAAGAAGTACATATCTACCGACCTACCTCATCTACCTAGTAATCATCATCTTTGTTTGGCAACTCGGCCATTGATGCTTAACCAATGTGAAAATCCTTGACAGGCTCCTTTTCCCCCCAGCGTGTCTTGATCTAACCACCAGCTCCCCCCATGCCGTCCCGGGACATCGTCTCATCTCACCTCACATCAGCGCCGTCCGCGGGCTAAGTCAACTCCAAAGTCTCTTGCTCCATCCTGTTTCTCTCTCTCTCTCTCTCTCTACCATGAAATCTACAGACGGAAGAAGATGACGCGCCCGCAAGTCGGCGAAGAGGCACGGGACACCAGACGGCCTCCTTCCTTCCTTCCTTCCTTCCTTCCTTCTTGCCCACCCGGTCAGCGCTGTGCGTGCGTATCCCCAGCAACGGACCGGGGGCTCACGACGTTTGAAGTTGCGGTTTAAAAAGGGGGTCTAGAGATATATAGGGGTAGGCATACGGGGTAGAGTGTGGACGGACGCATATGATCATCAGCTAGCTACAGGTAGGTGGGTAGTGGGAGTGGTGGCCGCCATCAAGGTGCAATGTGATGATGTCAAGATGTAGATGGACCTGAGTGTGCTTAGAGCATGGGCGTATGGCGTTGACGGTGTGCTGGTGATGGATTTACTTTTTACGAAGGAAGGCATCGTGTCGTGTGGTTGGGTGCGTCAAAGTCGACACGGTGGTTGCTTTTGTTTTTCCCTGGGGATTGGAAGTTGGGTGCGTGTGCGTGGTGGCTGCAGATGGATGTACAGTACATCCGTCGTGGTGGTGACAGCCCAGTGGTAGATGATGGGCCGCGGGAAATGTATACCCGAAATGTATACCCCAGCGAGTTGGCGGTCCACACCGCCTGGCCGATCACGCCTTGAAGGAGCTGTCTGACGGGACCTTCAGGTCGACGAGTACAGTCCGTAGTCGCAGATCAAGCGAGCCGTGAAGAGGAGGGTCCTTTGATGGAGCGGACGAGAAAGGAAAGGTGACAGATGGGTAGGTGCCAAGGCCCGGATATCAGGGACCGACGGGCCGAGGTTCTTTTAGGTTGACTTGACTGCCTTAGGTTTGCGCGCTGCCCGCCGGGTGCTACGGTACTTGACCAGCGTCGCCGTCACAAGCCAAAACCCATCCCCGCCGACCGCACTACCTACCTATTCCATCATCCACGACCGCCATCGCGCGCGCGTTCCACCACCCAGCCCAACCGAACGCTATCCTTCACTCACCATCTCGTCGCCGCCGTCGCTTGCTCGCCAGAGTCTCTGCGCTCCCAAGCCGTCGCCTCCCGACCGCTCTCCGCTATCTACCCGGCATCTGCACCCCGCCGGCGGCCGGCTGTTTGATCTTTGAGCTGCTCTGCTGCTGCTCCGTTTCTTTGCACCACCCACCCACGCAACCGCGCGCTGTATATTGGAACAAACCGCCATCATGGTTGCCGACGCCGTCATCTACCATCCGACCGTTTCTCACTACCTCAAGTTTGTCGCGACGACGGGTGCGTCATAACCCCTCAAGCTTTTCCCCAACCCCGCAATTCAGACGAAGCTTCTTCCGTTCGTTCGGCGGGCTACGTAGCTGCATCATCCGCTCGTCCATCCGTCCGTCCGTCCGTCCGCCTACTCAACACACAAAACAAGACAGACGGAGTAGGCTAATATTTCGCTCCGCCCACAAACAGTCGGCCGCGACAAATTCCTGCGCACGCTGCAGTACTTCTCGCGCTTCTACGCGTGGTACCTGTACCGGACGAACCACAGCGCGGCGGCGATAGCGCCGTACGACGCGGTCAAGAAGGCGTTCGGCACGACGCGCAAGATCCTGCGCCTGGGCAAGTTTGTCGAGCACTTCAAGGCGGCGGCGCTGGCGGCCGACTCGGCCGCCCTCGACCCCGTCCTCAAGTACTGCGCCGTCGGCCGCCAGCTCGGCTACGCGGGCTACATGTGTTTTGACAATGCGACCGTGCTGGACGCCATTGGCGCGCGCAAGAGCGGCAACATCAAGAGTATTCAGGAAAGCGCGTACAAGGCGTGGATGGCGGGCTTGCTATGCAACGTCGTTGCGGGCGTGTATAGCCTTGTGCAGTTGAGGCAGAGGAGTGGCGCGGTCGATGAGAAGGAGGCCGAGAGCGTCGTCGAGAAGAAGAAGATTGAGAGGTGAGTCTGTCCGACAACAAGATTTTACTTGAGGGAAAGCAGCAGGGCGAAACCTAATGCAATACGTGTAGGGAAGCAAATGCTGCAAAGATTCAGCTCGTCTCGGATCTTTGCGACCTGACGGTCCCCGTGTCGGCTCTCGGTTACGCCACCCTCGATGATGGCATCGTCGGCATTGCCGGCACCGTCAGCTCGCTGCTTGGCCTGTACACGGTGTGGAAGAAGACGGCTTGATGTGGGTGCCGCGTGCCGGGTCGACAATGGGGAAAAGGTAAGTCTCTTGCGGAGGCGAAGTATTTCATATAAAGCCTTATGGGGGGAATGCATTGATTGTTTTTTCTATTCTATTTATCCGAGAGGGATCAAGAATGACAGGTGTGTCAATTTGTCTTTCGTGTTCCTTTTTTGGTATTTTGAGCTGGTTCGGTCAAGGCGCATGCCCATCCCCGTTGTTCAGCCCGCTCCCCTTGTGTCCGTGTGTGTTGATATGTAGGAAATGACGACGGCTTGTTTGCATGCGTGGAAGCAACGAAACGACCGCGCAGGCCGGCAGACAGACAGACAGACGAGTACTCTTCCCAATGTCATGACGCTGCGACGGGGGTTCCGGCGTTGCAATCGCACGGCAGTCGGTTCCTGTCACCTTGCTCGCTCCTCTCGTCGAAACCACATGAACGGCCTGCATAGTTTCACGCTACCTACGGTAGAGCGTAGTTCGTTCCCTCGTGGCCGAGGCACAGTTTGCATGCAAGTTTCCACCCGACACCAGCCAGAGAGCGTGCAGGAGCAAGGGCGGTGGTCTGGCCTGGGGCTGGTGGGTTGCATTGATGGTCCGACATGGATGTCAGTCAGACGCACGCCGCTTCCTTCCTTGAGCCTCGCCCCCAGCTGCGGTGCGCATCATGATGCACAGTCTCTTTTTTTTTTTTTTTTTTTCTATTTTTTTTTTTTTCGCTTAGCATGGCCGATTAAAGGAAACTGAGGTGGACTCTTCCGGTCATTACAGTTTCGCCGCCTGACTCGCACCTCGTTGCGTCGTCAGCGCCCATCCTGAGGTCGACGGCGGGATGGCGAATGTGGAGGAAGTGGGAGCGAGCGAGAGAGAAGGGGAGAGAGAGGGCGAAAAAGAGAGAGAGGGAGAGAGAGCGGGCGAAAAAGAGAGAGAGGCAAGCTTTTACCAAGCACGACGCCCCCTCCCCCCCGGTTGCGGCGGCACGGCCATCTAAGCCAAGGTAAGCATATCCATACTAATGTACTATCAATCTTCAATCGACGCTGGCCAATGATGCGTCGCCTTGGCACCACGAGCTGTCAGGCTCTCGCCTGCCCCATTCGAGCCATGTAACCTCGACTGATCGCCAGCCTTTTCTTCTTTTCCTTTTCCTTTTCCTTTTCCTGTTCTTTGACTCGCTCTCTCTCTCTCTCTCTCTCTCTCTCTCGCTCTTTCTTTCTCCACTCGACTGAACTCCAGATGAATTGAATATCAACAACACCTCTGACGTCTCGTCTCGTCTCGTCTCGTCTCTGCGGCTCGGCTCGAAGACCCCAGACCCGTTTACTCCAGCATCTGCCCCGCGCCGCGCCGCGCCAAACGGAACATGCACTCGGACGACGCGCCCAAGAACCTGCAAGGCGCGACAGAGGTCGAAGCCTCGTCGTCGCCGTTGCACCATCACCACCGAAGCTATGAAGACACGGACAAGAACCGCTGGGATCGGCTGTGGCCCGTCATAGCGTGCGGCGCAGGGCTGTTTTCCGACGGCTACCTTAACAACGTGCGCATGCAATAATTCCCCAGAAATTATTGACCGGGGGGAACAAGTGCGACTAACATGTTTCTTTCTTGGGGATGGGTAGGTCATTGGTTCGGTCAACACCATGCTCAAGCGCATCTACCCCGACGAATACGCCAATAGCAGCGCGCAAAACAACGTCAGCAGCATCACATTTGCCGGCACTGTCGTCGGCATGCTCTTCTTTGGCTATACGTCGGACCGCTTCTCGCGCAAGTGGTCGCTGTTTGCGTCGACCGTCATCATCATCGTCTTTGCAGCGCTGGGCGCCGGCTCGTATGGCGCTGGCGGCAGCGTATCGGGCCTCTTTGCTGCCCTTACCGCGTACCGCTTCTTCTTGGGTATCGGTATCGGCGGCGAGTATCCTGCTGGTAGTGTGGGTTGTGCGGAGAGTACGGGAGAGTTGAAGAGTGGCACGCGGAATAGGTGGTTTATTTTGTTTAGCAATGTCATGATTGACTTTGCGTTTTTGGTGTCGTCGATTGTGCCGGTTATTGTGGTGTGTACCAGACCTCCTTTCTTTCTCCCCTCCCATCCCTCTAACTTGCCTTCCCCCCCCCCCCAGGTCCTCGCAACAGGCGAATCCCATCTGCGCGCCGCCTGGCGCATCTGCCTCGGCATCGGCGTCATCCCACCCCTCAGCCTGCTCTGGATGCGCATCAAACTGCAAGAACCCGAAGCCTACAAGCGCGAATCGATGCGCCACACCCCCATCCCGTACCTCCTGGCCATCAAATACTACTGGTTCCGGCTCAGCGCCATCAGCATCATCTGGTTCATCTACGACTTCTCGGCCTACGCCTTCGGCATCTACAGCACGACCATCCTGGCCAATCTGCTGGGCGACGACGCCGCGCTGTGGAAGAGCTTCGCGTGGAACATTCTCATTAATTTCTTTTACCTGCCCGGCGCGCTGCTGGGCAGTTTCCTCGCCGACGTGCCCGCGCTGGGCCCCAAGAAGACGCTCGTCATCGGCGTCTGCGCGCAGGCCGTCGTCGGCTACATCATGGCCGGCGCGTACTCGAAGCTCGAAGAGCCCGCCAACATTGCCGGCTTCTGCGTCGTCTACGGCGTCTTTTTGAGTCTGGGCGAGATGGGGCCCGGCGACAACATTGGCCTTTTGGCTAGTAAGACGAGTGCGACTGCTGTGCGGTGAGTTGTGTTGTCCTTTTCCCGCTTTTCTTTCTTTCTCTCTTTCTTTCTTTCACCCACCCCTCCTCCAGCCTCCCTTGAGAACCACCTCCTAACAATCGCCCAGAGGCCAATACTACGGCATCGCCGCCGCCATCGGCAAAATCGGCGCCTTCGTCGGTACCTGGGTTTTCCCCGTCATCCAATCGCACGCCCCCAACGCGACAGCCTCCGGCCAAGACCCCTTCTGGGTTGCCTCCTCCCTCGCCATCTTGAGCGGCGTCATCGCTTGGTTTTGTCTGCCCACTGTCGGCCAGGATGATATTGATGAGGAGGACAAAAGGTTTAGAGCTTATTTGGAGAGTAATGGGTTTGATACCGGACGCATGGGGTTGGGGAAGGGTGGGGTGGGGGATGGAGCGGGGGAGGCGGAGAGGGGCAGGGGGTCGAGTATTGAAGGTAGTGAAGGCGTTGGGGCGGCTGTGGTGGGCGAGAGGACGAAGGCGTAGTAGGTGGACCAGAAGGAGAATTGAAGGGAATGCGTACGTCCCTTGAGGGGAAAAAAAGAGGGATAGAAGAATTGAGTGAGCGAGTGCGTAAGCGCTTAATGAGTGGGGGCAATTCAGAGCAATCAAGCAAGCAAGCAAAGAAAAGAAAGAAAGCAAAGGAAGAAATGAGCAGACAGACAGACAGACAGACAGCCTCCAACTTTCTGCCCTGATTCACCCCATCGTCCATCAAATCATCCTTCCGTCCTCGTAAGACCGTCTTTTCTAACCACCCATGGACTACCTAACCAACCGACTAACTAACCAACCAATCGAACCAATCGAACCAATCAAACTAGTGTTTGCGGCTTCATACCTACATACCTACATACCTCCACACCTCCTTACCTACATACCTGGGTAATAGATGGGTAATAGATGGGTAGTAGATAGGTAGTAGATATGTAGTAGATAGGTGCAAGGTGATATCAGACGCAAGACGAATGAGGAATCAATCGGGCATCTACCCACAGCCAGAGAGAGAAGGTGAATAAGAGAGAGAGAGAGAGAGAGAGAGAGAGAGAGAGAGGGAGGGAGAGAGAGAGAGAGGGAGGGAGAGAGAAGAAAATGGATACCAAATTGCTTCCCACCACCACTACTACTACGTGCTACCTACCACTACCACTACGTACTACCTACCACCACCACGACGCGTTCATTCGTTCATTCTGCTATACCTCGACCGACTGTTCTGTCCCTACTGAACACTACCCACAACCCCCCAGACCCATCCCATCTCATGCCATCACCTCCACTCTACCTATAAAACCCCTCCGCCTCATCCCTTCCCCCCACCGGCGGCGCCGACGGTCCCTGTCCCCACATTTGCTGTTGCTGCTGCGGCGGTGCTTGATACGGCTGATACGCGACATACGTCTGAGCCGGACTCGCCGATGCAGCACCGCCGGGGACAGCGGGCGGCGGGTGCGACGGCTGCTGCGGCGCCTGTTGCTGCTGTTGCTGCTGCTGTTGGTAGGGATCAGACGGTTGCTGTTGTGGTTGTTGTGGTTGTTGTGACGGTTGGGGGAGGTAAGTTGAGGAAGAAGAGGGGTGGTCGTAAGGGGCTGATGGTTGTTGTTGGGGTTGCGACGGGTACGCCGAGGCTTGCGCGCCAGCTTGTGTTTGCTGTTGCTGCTGCTGCTGTTGTTGGTACGCGTCGTACGCTTGCTGCGACGGGCGCGTGTCGATGGGGCTGTTGGCCGCCATCTCGTGCGGGTACGCCATGGACTGCGGGCGGCCGCCCGAACCCACGCGCTGCTGCGGTTGCTGTTGGGCATACGCATCGCTGCTAGCAGGCGTAGGGCTGGAGACGGCTGCTGCCGGCGCCGACGGCGTCTGGCCCGGCGCGACCATGAAGAACGGCTGGGGCCCGTTTTGCGGCGGCGGCTGGTAGCCGTAGCCCTTGTCCGGACCGGGAGAATAATAGCGTTGCTGCGCGTCCTGCTGTTGTTGAGGAGGAGGAGGACCTCCGTATGCGTTGTACGGTGCTCCCTGCGATGGTGGGGGTCCCGCGTAGCCATATGGCGGCCGGCCGTAGCCAGGCTGGCCGGCTTGAGACATGGAGGCCTCCAAGAGAGCCTCGTAGTCTCGCCGTGCTTTGATGAACTTTTCATTCAGTTGCGTAAAGTCGTCTGCAGCGCGTTAGATGGGCTCGAAACTATGTCACGGCAAACTCACCCTTCTTTTGCGAGTACTTCTTAATCAGCTCAATCAGCTTTGGCCGTATCGCCACCACCTGGTGGTACAGAGTCTGCACGTGTTAGCGTCATGCTGACTCGATCGCCATCGCGCCTCAACGTACCGTGACCTCCTCATTGTCCCTCGCGTCCGCAGTAGAAGTCGTGCTCAGCAGAGCCAGCAGCTTCTCTACATTCTTAGTCTGGCCAAAGACTTCGCCTTCCATTTGTGCCTCTCTTTCAAGCTCCTCTCTTGTCGGGTCCTGCAATTTCTCCACATAGTTGAGAGGGAAAATGCCGACCTGGCCACGCAGAGAGCCCTTCCACCAATCCTTGTAGACCGACTCGAGCACAGCGATAATGTCACCCTTGCGGAATGCCAGCTCGCCTGGCTCAGACGGCGTAAAGTCGTAGAGTGCGCGGACGCGAGAGACTGTTGCAGCGGTTGTGCCAGAGGCAATGGCCTGCGATTGCGGCTGACTGCTGGCCTGCGGAGACGCGGCCGGCTGATTTGACTTGGCGGCGGCGGGTGCCGGTGCTTGATTCTCCTTGAGCGACAAAGCCAGAGCCATCTGAAGTTCTTCCTCCTCCTTTGCACGGTCCGTCTCTGTGATTTGTGTCTTTCCGGGCTTCGATGGGGGCCGCAAGGTTGGGTCTGCGTTGGGTCAGTTTGTGAATTCCGACCGGGACTGGGAAAAAGTACTTTGAGTCTTGAGCCTCATGTAGGCCTGCTCCATGATTCCGAGCTCTGGGCTGTTGGAAAACATTTCCGTCCATTCCTCCATCCGCTCGAGAATCTTGGCCTTGACTTGCTGGTGCGTATTCCGATCGTTTGCCAACCGGAGGAGTGCATCCGTAAAACTCCTCGAGGCCAGCTCCTTGTGGATCTTGAGGCCGCAGTTCTTGGAGAGTGCGTTTGCCAGCTGTATACACGCCATGTCAGCTGCATACTCTTCATCACCCAGACGAGTGGCCGACCTCTAATGTGTATAGCTGGACGTTGGCATTTCTGTGCGCGAGGCGCTTGATGAGCGCAGCGACGACATCTCGAGCTCTATCATCCCACGATGCATGTCAGTACATGCCACGTCTGCCAAGGTGTTTGTCCGTCTCAGGCGCGGTCGGTCAGGATGGTGGGAAACGTACCCGCTTTCGGTGGCGCCGACCTTGTCGCAAACATCCTACAAGGTATTAGCCAGAACGCGAGGTCTGGAGCAGGCCGGAATCGCGCACGAGAATGTACTCCCAGTTTTCGCTCGTCAGGTTCTCGTCGGTAGCCTTGACTGTGGATCGCAGCTGTTAGCATGGACGCTGGCCGGGCATGTCCAGCAGCGGGGCGGAGGTGTGGCACTAACCGACGACCTCGTCAAACTGGTTCTGCTGGGCGCGAAACATGGAGAGCGAGGCAATAGTTGGTCGGGTATCAGGAGGAAAAGGATATCAGAGAGTTAGAGTGCGATGGTGTGGTTGAATTGCTGCCGCCTAGATGGGGAGCTCCCGCCCATGGGACGAGGTCCGGGTGGGGCTTGGCACTGCGTCACGGTCAATTCCCCGGTCGCCGCCCGCACTTCACCACTACTTCACTTGCTCATGCTTTATATCATTATGTACTGCAAATCTACCATCTTCTCATTTCGTCCCACAGACTCGATCGGCGCGCTCTCCGCAGAGAAAACCACTTTCCAACCATCCAACCCGTCTTCCTTTGCTTTCGTCACTCGCAGACGTCACCTCGTGAGCACATTTTGGGCCTAATCGCTCTGGTCAGCTCGCCCTCAAGCCATTAAGTTGAACTAACGTCGGTTCCCGCCGTCGGACCACTGCTGTCCATCCTCAAAAGAGGGCGCAGCCTGTCCTCAATCTTGGACGTGTCGGACCCTGTGGGCGCATCGTAGTCGATGCTGAAAATGGTCACGGCCGTCTCGCATCCCTTCAGAGCGACGTCCGTCTCCCCGCGAAGGGTGCAGTTGCCGTCGATGCAAGCGTTGAGTCCTGCGCCATCAATGTTTTCGCCTGAAAAGACTCCTGTGGCGTTGTTGTAGACCGCTTTGGTACTGAGTGCTCCGCCAGTCATGCGCGTACGGACAAATGGTGGATCAATACACGAGTCGTCCTTGAAAGAGGTGATGTCTGGGTAATTGACACTGCGATTCCCACGTCAGCAAGAGACGATTCTGGGCTTTGGGGCGTACCTGATGCCGTATCCTAGTGGGAGGAGGCGCTCGCCCTGGGGCGTGTTGTCAATCAATTGTTGGACCAGCTTGACCGTGAGATTTGCGCTGATGGTGGCAGGATCAGTCAGTCCAGCCTCTGTCGGACTTTTCACGTCTGTGTAGCTCCTCTGGCCGCCGTTGCTCCCGGCAGAAAAAGCAATGGCGGGGACTCCACGGCCTATGGCCGCCGTCGTCGCGCCCATGGTGCCGCTGAGTGTGTACAAAAATCCCCCCAAGTTCTGCCCTACATTGGGACCGGAGACGAGCAGATCGGGCGCGTCGACCTTGGGCCACACTTCTTGCATGACGTAGTCGAGGTTGACAAACGTACACGCGGCCGGCGTGCCATTGTAGTACCAAATGTTGAAGTCGTCCTTGTCGTGGCCCAGCGAGGGGGCGCCTTTGAGAACAGAGTCAAATGCGCCGTTGGCCATCAAGGTGCTTTCCCGAGTGAAGACTGACTAAACCATGCATGAGCAGCTGACGTGAACGCTTGCGAAAGAGGAAAACTCACCCTGCCGCCTTGGCCCGAGTTGTCGACGACGGGAGCGACGAGCAGGACTTCGTGGCCAGCCTCCCTCAACAGGCGATATGTTTCTCGGATGTTTGCGCTCGCCCAGCCGTCATCGTTGTTGAGCAAGATGCGCAAGGCTTGGCCCGTTGAAAAGCAACACAGTACTGCCGCGACCGCGAAGGCGATCGGAAGACGCATCTTGGGGTGAGTGGCAGTGTGAGAAGGGCGCGGGAGGGAAAAGAACGAAGAGACGGCTCGGGCGGTGTTGAAATACATGAAGCATGGTCGTTGCACAGGTAACCCTGGAGCTATGGTCCCGTTGCAAGGATGAGCTAAGTTCGGATATGCCGTCCCAACGACTACATCGATCTTGTCGTCACCGACTGCCGTGTTGATATGTCAAGAGCAAGAGATTCGTTCGCTATCTTGCCATCTTTCAGAGTTGTGAGTGTGTGGGTAGTCCTTGATAAACTTTTTTTTTTTTTTTTTTCTTTCTGGCGGTGACGGTTGTTTGCAGGCAGCCAAACGCTCCGCCTTCCAAAGAATAGCAGCTGCCAAAACAAGGAGCAAAAGGGCAGAACGTTAGCAGAGGTCGCGAGTTGAACTCTCGACCTCTGCCATCGTCCCCCAGCCAAGTATTCATGATTAGACAAGTTGATGATTATTGCCGAGTACCCTTGAGCAGTGTTCACGCTTGCGTTTCCCAGGCTAGGATGACATCCACGCATGCTTTCTCGTCGACTGGTGCCTTGGAAGTGAACTGGCGTTTTTGGTTAATGTAGACAATGAAATTGAGGGCGCGCACTTTGGGAAGACCGCGTCCTGCTGAGCTAGCTGCTCTGTTAACAGTTTGGTAAGTTTGATGTCCTGAATGATTGTACCGCGCTTTGGTTTCGGAGCCGGAGTAACGAGGTGGACGGCGCAGTTGGCGGCGGGCGCTTTGTCATGTTGGCAATGATGTGGCAGAGCGAAAGTGTGAGAGAGGGAGAGAGGACAGGGACCGGTGCCAGAGTGAGTAGAGCGAGGCTTGAGAAGACAGCAGTTGGCTGAAAATAGGACAGCGCTGGCTGAGAGAAGGGGGCGGCGCACGGGGTGAAGCAGTGAAGAGAGCGGCGTGTCGAAAGGGAATTGATTACCCGCTCGCGTGAAGCAAGAGAGGATATCAACTAGTCTAAGGAATATAGATAGATGACTGCCCACGCGCACGAGAAAAGTACTCAAACAGGACAGTTGCCGTACCTCTGCATGGACTCCGCACGCACGTAGCTGCTGCGCACGACTCCATCTCGAGCCCACTATACAGGCAGGTAGAACACCACAGCGCAGCAGTTCAAGTCAAGCAGACATCTAGATCCGCATGAACCGACGCGATCTTTGTAGCCTAGCCTACCTAACCTAATCGTAACTGAAGAAAGCAACCTCATGACCATCCTACACACACACCTCAACATCATCAGCACGAAAAGTGAACTCCAGAATCAGTCAGTGTCGTGGGTTCATGGCAAGGAGTAGTCAATTAGCGTCGCACATTCGGGCTAGAGCCAGACGGACGGACGGGCGGGCGCCACATCCTGCAGCTATGCAGTGGCGCGTGGACATGGCTATGCATGCAGGCTGTCTGCGCATGGGGGCAACTTTACACATCCAGCAGTGTAGTTAGTGATTCGGCTGAGATGCAGCACCACGCATGAGGCGGCAAGCGGACGTATGCGTTGTGGAGAAGGAGGAGGAGAAATGGGGTGACGAAGGATAATTCAGGAAATTTTTAAGTGGGTGAGGGCATGTAGACGTGGATCTGGGGTTCTGATGATGTGGGGGGAGGGGGAGTTGGTGCTAGGGCTGTGGAGAGAGGAGGATGGGTGGCTGGATGGGAATGCACTAAGGTGGAGAAGGGGTAGAGTGTGGTTCACTGATTGACACAAGACTCGAAGGTAGCTTCTGCGGAGGAGTGTACGAGATGTGAATGGGACGAACGCAGACGGGACGGCATAAAGCAGCAGGAGGAGAAGAAAACGAGAGCGAGCAAGAAGATGTATGTATAGGCCCGCTCAATTCTGCACATCTTGTCGTGCGACCGCAAAGACTGACTGCCAATGTGAAAGAGAGAAAGACGACAGGAGAAAGCAATTCAAGTCACCCACCCTTACCTCCTATCTCAATCTACCTACCTACCCACCACGTCCCTCATTCTTCTCTCTTTCTCTTTATTTTTCTTCTCCGGATCCGCCATGCCCACAAACCCAGCCCCAACTGCTGCGCCTGTCTAGACCCATCCCCCGCCCCAGAAAACTCACTCCCGCTAGGAACACTGTTCCCCTAGCCATTCTCGCTCTACCTTGCCTCTCCACACACAAAAGAAAGGCAAGGTAAGGTAGCAAGCCTCGTGAGTGAGGGCATGTAAGGAGGACGTGTGACAGACAGACAGATAGACAGCGCGTGGATGCGTGGATTGAGGGGTAAGTGGAGAGAGAGTATGGAGGAGACGTTGAAGCAAACAGTAAACAGACGACCAACTACTGGCTGCTGCGCCCACACAGACACTCGTCAGACCTTTTGGCTGCAATGCTCTCTCTTTACTCCTACGCGCGGCCAGGCCAGCGGCCACCACCGCCAGTTTGCCACGCTGCTGTTACAACGGCGAAGGACGCTTGCTGGTCCGTCACTCCCTCACTCCTTCCTTACTCTTTCCATTGTACCCACTGATGGACTGATGGACTGATAGACTGGCCTGTTGGATGGTGGTGGTCAGCGAGCGATACGCAGACCGCTCCTCCCGTTCATGTCGGTGCGTTTGTGCAGTTAGTCTGTTGCCCACCTCACCGCCCGCGTCGAGCCAGGTTGCGCGGAGCCATCGTGTTGGTGCAGGGACCTCGGCTGATGAGCTGAGATGGATTTGCCGTCGACGATGAGAACTGGCCAGTGGACAGACAGAAAGACAAGCAGACAGGTGAATAGATAGATCGAACAGCTGTGGAAAGGTGCTTGCTGGTTCGGAAGAGCCGCAGGGAACCAGGGCGAGAGCACACACACACACAGAGAGAGAGAGAGAGAGAGAGAGAGAGAGAGAGAGACAAAGAAATTGAATCGTCTCTTCCACAACCTACACCACCAACCAGGTACGGACGAAGCGGTACCGTGACGGTGGGCTGGATTGCCTAGATGTGAGCGACGGCAGCGACAGACCGGCACGCGACTCTGGCCCTCAAGCAGCAAAGACGGGCGCGTCCATCCATCATCGCCAGCCATGTGCACCAACCGCCGCGCAAGCGAAAGAATCGTCCTCGCAGAAGAGAGGGGGAAAAATGCCCCGACGATGATGACGACACGAGTCATTAGAACTCACCAAAGCTCGAGCGCGCTTAAGAGTCGGCATAATTTTCTCACCATCGGCGCCTCTATCCCATACACAACGAACGCCGCTGATCGGATGAATAAAATAAACGGCACGACGAACGGACTGAGTCGCTGGAGGAGGCGCATCATTGGCTCGATGGCTCGCTCGTGCGCGCGGTACATATTGATTTTCAGGGGGAGGCGCGGAGCGGCTCCACCGCTTACTCCCAAAGGTTTTTTTGCCCGTCACATCTTGCCGTGATGGGCTAGGCGGGTTAGTGGGTATGGAGGGTGTGTGTGTGTGTGTGTGTGTGTGGGGCGGAGATGGTGGTTTGTATGGATGGTGCGTGCGCTGTGAGCTGGCGAGCTGGTTGGTTGGTTGGTGGGTTGGACGACGGATGGTGGATGATGGATTCAGTTCGCCCGAGGCATGATTTGCTCTTTATCGCCGCCTGATTCTGCTTGCTGTAGTCGTTGTCGTTCATTTTGCCAATGCTCCGGGGTCCAGATCCCGCAAATGCACTCTAGCGTAGAGGCGCCTTCGTTCTGGAGAATACCTACCTGGAAGAGCGGGAGAGCAAGACGGACGGTACGTAAAGGTGCGTGTTGGTCAAGGCAGAGAAGTCAATGATCAAGCAGTAGTCGCCGCCATATATTCTTGTTTTGCCATTCATCAGTCGTATCTTTTTTCGTATCGCGTGTCGCCTACAAGGTCCACCCATAGAATCCACGCGAGACGCGGTCGTG
Organism: Phyllosticta citriasiana; assembly: GCF_038021145.1. NCBI lineage: Eukaryota > Fungi > Ascomycota > Dothideomycetes > Botryosphaeriales > Phyllostictaceae > Phyllosticta > Phyllosticta citriasiana. The sequence continues at coordinate 21,653 of NW_027117306.1, forward strand.
CTGGTGTGCTCTGTTTGGCGCGTGCGTGCGTACGCGCTTTGTACGTGCATAGGTGCGAGTGCCGCGCCAATGCACAGAGAGGCAAAGAGATTCGGCCGGTCTTTGAGTCTGTGGTGGTGAACTTGCTGGTGCACTGGTCTGCTGGTCTGGTCTAGTCTCTTCTCGTGCAGCAGTAGTGGGGAAAACTGGTCAGAGGGCGTTGGTGGGTGCTGCGTGCGCTGTGTGCGTGGGCGCGTGCGATGCGATGCAATGCGTGTGCCGAGGTCATTCGTGGATGGATGGATAGATGCCGACAACATAACTATCTGTCTAGCGAGACAAGCAAGCGAGGCGAGGTGACTGCTGCGGTGAGAACCAAAAACGACGATTGGAGCCATGCCGACTGGTGATGGGCGACGGGTAGATTGATACGATAGATGAAGAGTCCAACCACCAACCCACCGTCGTCCGCACGCAGGCAGGGTACATATCACCGCGATCGGCGGGCGTGGACGGTGGCAGCGAGCGGGATAAATCCTCAAGCGCTCGAGAACCCTAGGCCGTGGGTCGGTCGGAAGCCGAGCGAGTGGGGAAGCAAGTCGGCAGAGGCGAGCGGGTGAGGAGCGAAAATCTTGGCTCCGGTGCGAGATTTGTTGTCGTTGGCTTGGTGTTTTCTTCTTGTCGTCCGAATAATTATAGCAAAGATGGGATGGGATGTTGATGGTCGCTCGCTTCATGCTGCTCGACTGGATGGAGCGAGCTGCTTGGCGCCGATTGCGGGATGAATTGATGCTTGGCTTTTGGCCGCCGCTTTCGCTGTTGCTGTCGCCGTTGCTGAATAGCGGAGTACAGTGGTACCCGCAGTACTGTTGCTGGCAGGCGCTGGCAGATAAATAGGTAGGGACTGAGGTGCGTGTCAGTGAGTTGCACGTGAGAAGAGTGTGCTCAGGGCCGTACGCTCAAGGAGACGAAACGCCCAAGATGGTGCTCAAGAACCATGACTGAAGAAATGGTAGTTCGAGAAGACTCGAGTAGAAACAAACTCCAAAGAGAAATAGGCACAACCAATTGAACACTTTTCGTTGAATTCATTACCTCTGAAGTGGTATTAGGGTCTATCGTCTATACTAGCGAGGAGGTAGTATCTCAAAGGAAAAAGAAACAAAAGCAAGAGAGTAAAATCCCAAATCTCTTGACCTAAAAAACCCATCAATCATCCAAGCGCCTGCGTCCTTCAAGCTGACTTTTGTATTTGTGCAAGACTCGATAGGACCGGTGGGACACATGATCGTGCAATTAATCATTCGAAATCCGCCAACCAATCTACTCCTCGTCGTCATCGGCCTTCTTCTCGACCACCGAGTAGCTGTTCTTGCCATCGACGGTGACCGAGTGCTCAATGGCGAGCTTGCTGATGCGGCCAATGATGTTCTCGAGGCGCTCGTTCTTGTTGCCACGGTCCTTGCGGCCAAGGTTGTCGAGCCACGGGATGCGGTTGAGGAGGAAGTAGACAATGGCGATGATGATGGTGACACCGATCGAGTAACACCAGACGACGACGACGGTGACGACGTCAGTCCAGCCATCGAGGCGCTGGTTGAAGGGAGTGGGAGGGCTGGTGATTTGGGGCTTGCCCGAGAGCCAACCGAAGATACAGAAGATGGTCGCCAGGGCGTCGACACCGAAGATGGCGCCAACGAGCTGCCACGAGGGCCAGGTCTTGCCACCACGGGTGACGAAGATGAGCCAGTTCTCAGTGAGCGAGACTTCGAGGAAGAGAATTTCCTGGACGGAACCAAAGTTCTGAACGATACCGCCGTTGCTGAGGAACATGGAGCCACGGATGATCCAGGTACCGGCAGCAAGCAGGATACCGAGAATGACCGAGATGATCCAGATCTTGGGAAGCTGCCACTCGACGGGACGCTCGTCAGAGAAGGCGTTGTCGTAGGCGACGGCGACGGTGGCCAAGTCGGCAAACAGGGCAATGAAGACGATGAGCTCGACACGGATGGTCTCGTTGATGATAATCATGGAGGTGACGAGGTAAAGCTCAAGGTGGAGACAGAGAGCGATACGGTACTGGATGTAGGCCTTCATGCGGTTGAAAATCTGGCGAGAGATCTTGATGGCGAGGACGATGGTGGAGAGACCGGGGGCAAGGAAGACAATGTCGGCAGCAGCCTGGGCGGCCTCGGTGGAACCCTCGACGGCAATACCGCAGTCGGCCTTCTTGAGAGAGGGAGCGTCGTTGACACCGTCACCAGTCATGGCAGTCAAGTGACCACGCTGCTGAAGCATCTCGACGACCTGGTACTTGTGCTCGGGGAAGACTTCGGCGAAACCATCGGCAGTCTCGACGAGGTCGTGCTGGGTGGAGCCGGTGAGACCGCCGTGGATCAGCTTCTCAGAGTTGTAGACCTTGGTACCGAGGGCAAGCATCTTGCAAGTCTCCTTGGCAATGGCAATGGCGTCACCAGTAAGCATCTTGACGGGAACACCGAGGTTCTGGGCCTCGAGGATGGTCTGGGCAGTGTCCTCACGGGGAGGGTCGAACATGGAGAGGAGACCGAGCAGGATCCAGTCACCGTCGTTCTTCTGGTAAGCAACACCAAGCGAACGGAAACCACGGCGGGCGAACTCGGTGGCCTTGTCGCGGTAGAGGTCGGCAACCTCCTTGGAGCAGTTGGACAGGTTGACAATGGCCTTGGGGGCACCCTTGGCGCAGACGTACTTGTCGCCGTTGAGCCAGCAGACGGTGGTAATGCGCTTGGAGACGGGGTCGAAAGGAGTGAACTTCTCGGTCCTCCAGGGCTGCTGGAGAATCTCACGGGCCTTGGGGTAGCGCTTGAGGGAGAGAATGGTGACCTTGTCAATGGGGTCGAGCGACTTGATGTTGTGGGAAGAGGCGAGAGCAGCGCAGGCCATCATCCAGTTGACGTCCTGGCCCTCGGCAACGTAGGGCTCGCGCAGAGAGAGCTGGTTGGCAGTGAGGGTACCAGTCTTGTCGGAGCAGAGAACATCGACACCGGCAAGCGACTCAATGGCAGTGAGCTTCTGAACAATGGCCTTCTCCTCGGCGAGGTAGGCGGCACCGACAGCGAGCGTGGTGGTGGTAACGACGGGAAGACCGACGGGGACACCGACGATCAAGAGAATGAGGGCGTAGTGCAGCAAGTTGATGGAGCTGTCCTCGGGAGTCGCAATCTTGAGGTGACGGAAGAAGCCACCAATCCAAGAGACGAGGATGAAGAAGACGACGAGAACCAGCAGCGACGTTCCAATGGAGTCCATGATGGCCTTGAAGTGACCAGAGTCCTTGGCGCCAGCAACGAGGGTAGCAGTGCGACCGACGAAGGAGAACTTGGCCGAGGTCAGGGCAACACCGTAAGCCTTGCCGCGCTTGCAGCCAGTGGTGTAGTAGCAGACATCGCCCATGAACTTGTCGACGGCAAGCGATTCACCAGTGATGGCAGACTGGTCACAAGCAACGAGAGGCTGGCCGAAACGGTGAGTCTTGTCCTGCTCGTCCTCGGCCTCGTCGGCCTCGTCCTCGGGGTCATCCTCCTTGAACTTGTCCGAGTCGCGGAGCTCCTTGTAGCGCTCAAAGTCCTGGGGGCTCGAGTAGTCGCAGATGAGACGAACGTCGGCGGGAACGGTCTGGCCTTCCTCGAGGACAATGATGTCACCGGGACGATTTCACGGGCGAGGATGTTTTGCTCGCGGCCGTCGCGGACGACGGTGGCGCGCATAGCAATGTCACCCTTGAGCGAAGCGACGACATCGGCAGCCTGCTTCTCCTGGTACCAACCGACAATGGCGTTGAGCAGCAAAATACCAATGATGACACCAAAGTCGACCCAGTCACGAAGACCAGCGGCGAGCAGAACGGCCAACTCCATGGCTGCAACGGTCGTTAGCGGCGTCACGTGCCAGGAACGGACCCATGAGCGGGCCAGGGAATATGGTTGTGGCAACTTACTGTAGAGGACGGGACCCCGGAAGAAACCAAGGAACTTGAGGAACAGGTTCTCCTTCTCGGTGACGATTTCGTTCCAGCCGAAGCGCTTGCGGCGCGACTGAACATCACTCTCGGTGATACCCTGGTTGATGTCGGCCTCGAGCCAGGCGGGAGGGACTACGCCGGAGTCGGCGGCGCCGCTGCCCTTGCTGCTGCGCCAGAAGGCCCACCAGGGCTTCTTCGCGGCGGTGACATCGCCTTCCTCAGCACCCTCGGCCTCGGCGGCCTTGGGGTCGCGGTAGGTGGTGATGAACTTTTGGAGGGCGGCGTACTCGTCGAGGCCTTCATACTCGTCGACGTGGTTGCGGAGCGACTCGTCGTGGGCATCGCCCTTTTCGATGTCCTTGGACTTCTTTCCCATGGTGGATTAGGTGAACTGGGGTCGGGTTTGGGGGGAAGATGGTAAAAGAGAGGACGAGGAGGAGGAGGAGGAGGAGGGAAGAGGAAAAAGAATTTATACGGTTTGGCCCGACGCAAGTTTGGATTGTTGGACTTGACGGCGCCTGGCGCAACCCACACTTGTCGCTCGATCAAGACACGAGGGGACGAACAAGAGTGTAGAAGGGAAGGGCTTGTGATGAGGGCCGGGGCGAGGGCGCCTTTATGAGAGGGCTGGATGATGGCACAGAGCACCGGAGAAACGGCGAGCCCACGGTAGCGGCGTCTCGGGGGATGTCCCTGGCAACGAGCCAGTGACGTTGAGCCGAGCAGACGACGAGTGCCGTGCGTTCCGCCAGTGACTTTGACGACCTAAGGCCAGTGCCAAAGCGAACGAGAGCCGCGCGATTTTTTGGTCGCCGCCGCTGGGCTGGGAGTTGCATCAGGAGCGCGCCGTGGGGTTCGGAAATTGAACTCGTGGGCCGATAAGCGACAATACATCCAGTCCTCACCAAAACAAAACGTCAGCCGCCCAATGTTTGAGAAGAAGAAATTTCGGCCTTGGGGCTTCCTGTTCGAATCGCTGCCGTCTTCGCAATTGAATTGCTTGGCCTTGCTTGTACGCTCTCATTTCACTCTCTCTCCCTCTCTCTGCTTCGTCTCTGACCGCTGCCCGTCTCCCGTCCACCGCCTTTCGATGCCGACGCACGCGTCCCTCGCACCGACACTCCATCAGCAGGTCGAAGCTCTGGGCTAGCGAGGAAAGTAGCGCCGGCTCGAGGTGTCGAGTGTCCTGTGTGTTGAGAGGCCGCACAACTGGCAGCGGTGGGCGCCTTGCTCTGACCATAACTCGCCTCTGCATCCTGCGCATTCCTCTGTGCCCTTTTTTCTTCCCTCTGTCGCTGTCCGATCTCCGCAGAGGTGTCCAGCGGCCCCGCGGCATCACATTCTGACTGTGACGTCTGCGTCTTCGCTGCCCGCCAGGCCACCTTTCTCCGACCTTTTGGCCCTCACCCTCGCCCGCACCCACGGAGTCTCGACTAGAGAGTAGCATACGGCAAGCGGCGTGGATCTGCAGGGTGCTGGGGCAGGTTGCCGAGCAGCGGTGGGTGGAGCGCCTGGAGATGAAAACAGTGGAGTATGTAGTAGTCCAGTCCAGTCCGGTCCCAAGTCAGCAAGCAGCAGAAGAGCACAACAGACTGTGCCTGAGCCGTCGCCCTACCCGACGCCCGACACCGACGACGGCAGTGATGTGAGTGAGCGGACGCGCAGAGTGACGGCGTCCTGTCCGCATCGCTTTCTGACGTGTGCGAGTCTTGATTAGGTTGATGGGCAGCCGGCATGGATCCCTGCTGGGCGCATGGAGCCCCGGACGGTCCGCGCCCGGTCCATGCCGTCTTGGGAAACGTGGGTGGGTTTAGTATTGGCCAATGACAAGCCGCCGTGGGATTCCACGCAGCCTTCGATGCAGCGCAGCAGATACCTACCTACCTACTGACAGCAATCTTTGACCGACCGACCGACCGACCGACCGATCGACCGACCCAGCTGGTTCGGCCGACCTGCCACCCACTCATCGTGTATGTCGCCGTCGTCGTCGTCGCTGTCGCCGTCGACGGCCGGCCTCGCTGACCTTTACCTACCTACCTACCTCCCTACCTCCCTATCTACGCCGCCGGAAAAGGCTGCCTGTCAATTCTTTGAATGTCTGCTCGTCTTTGTGAAACAGTTTCTTCCTGCCCTCTGCTCTCGCGCGTCCCGCCCGCTAGGCCTCCTTGCCGCTGTCCCAGTCGGTCCGTCTGCATCTCTCTTGCACACCTCTCGTCCTTTGCACACCAAAACCGACTGCGGCGCGTGTGCATGCCACTTTTCCCGATGCGTCGTCCAATGCTCGCCCTCTGTGTCGCTCTTCATTCCTTTATGCCCTCAAGAGCCAGCTGCGCGGCATATCCCCCGTGTTACCCAGGCCTGAATACGGTCTCATCTGCGCGTCCAATCTCGCCCGCCCCGTCCAATGCACTCGTCGCCTCCCTCTCCGCATTTGGACATGCTGCCCCGACCGGCCGACGCCCTTTTCTTCCTTGCCCCGGATTTTTTGCATGAGACAAGCAGGGCCGGGAGTCTGGAGTAATCCCTCGCCTGTTGCCTCTCGTCCTTCTCCTGATGCTCAGGCGCCTGGACTGCTTCTGTGCCTTTGCTCGACCACCCTATGCGCCGATGAACATGTCGGCCATGCTTTGCATTATTATTTGACCGCCTGGCTGCCAAGTGCTCCTCTTTTCTTGCATCATACATGTCAATCTGGGGGAAACATGTCATCATAATCCTGGCGCGCTCATGGCGCGACTTTTCCTGCCACAGGAACACATGTCCGCCAATGGCCCCGCTACCGTAGGTAGGTAGTCAGGACCCAGCATCTGCTCTGCTTGCCCCCCTCCTCGGCCCGTTATGCGGCTACCAGCTCGGCCAGCCTCAACTTTCAAAGACGCGCCCTGTGATTCGCCGCCCCCCCAGGTCCAGCGACCGTGGGGGCCGACGCTAGGGAACTTATTCCCGTCAACCATTTCCTCTTTCTCCGCGTGGGGTATGCCGCAAACCCGCAAGTCCACATCTCTCTGCTACAGGGGAATGGGTTGGTGGCAAGATTGGGACTCCGTACTCCTTCTCCTGCTGCTGCTGCTGCTGCTCGCTCAAGGCCGGCCAGCCAGGCGGACCAAGACCGCCACTGGCGTACCAGATTTTCCCTCAGGTCGTCGCAAACGCGCTACTCTAGCTGATCTCCCGCGCCCAGTCAAACGGACAAGCCGCCATCTGACTAACAGGATTGCCCTACGTGCAAACTGGCCGTGTCAGGTGCAACTTCGACGGGCGACGACTTACTGCTTGCTCTTCTTGGCGATCGGCAGCCAGGCAGCCTTGGAGCGCGTTTCGGTCTCCGTGGCTGGGTCTTGGAAGTATCAAACTCGTTGCACCGTGGGACACAGACACAGCAGTCGGCGATAATGATTATGATGATATTGATTACTCCTGCTGCTAACTATTCGTGCGGGCTTTCTCCAATCAAAAAAGGGGGGGGGCAAGAGATGAGATGAGGCCAAGAGCAGCACAGCGGAGCGGCGAAGCTATACTGACGCGGCACACACCATTGGCATCCCGCATTGCTTCACAGACGGCGGCGATGATGCGGCAATAAAATGTTTCGATTAATTCGCCGCCGCCGCCACTAACCCCTCCCCTTCCCCCTTCCAAGATACCAAGACTCCAACCTCCTGTCTGCAAGCGGCGACCTACAGACGTGCTCATCAGGGTTGCACGTCACGACGGCCAAAAATACTTTGACTTGACTCGAGACGCACACATCCGCAACCGCCAGTGATAGGAGTCCGCTCTTCAGCCATCGTGAATGACTACCGTACCTACAAACCCCTTTTCCCTTCTCTCTGTCACTCACGATCCAGTCGTCGTTTGTCTGTTGCCAGTGCTTGTCCACATACTACACCACCACCGCCACGGGCCGGGCAGCCACACCACACTACACTGAAACCCCTGGCCGACTTATCCACCAGCCAGCCATCCACCAGACCTAGTCCCAGAACACGACGTCGTCGGCGGACGGGACGGACCGCTCCGCCGCGCTTCCTCCTTCTTCCCTACCACACACATCCCTCCATAACTCAGGGGACAAGGGATACGCTGCCGGGTTAGGCAGGACGGTGGTGGCAGTGTTGGACAGGGAAGACAGGGGTAGGGGTAGGGGTAGGGGTAAGGGAGGTAGGGCTGAGAGTGAGTAGTGAGTGAGTGAGTGAGTGAGTGGGTGAGGCATTTACGCCAGGACTACGCATCGTTGCGGCGCCGAAGAGACGGACGATGGGTGGTGGATGGATGGACGGGTGGGTGGGTGGGTAAGCAGTGAAAATGTTCGAGCATAGGAGCAGGCGTGTGTGCTCTCCTTCCGCCTTTCCACGGACGTCATGCCAGTCTATTGGTCTCTCTCCCACTCCTTCATCACCATTAGATCCCTTGCCCAGGAGCACACGACATGCAGGTAGGTACAGGTTTCAGTCGTCAGGGGGATTTTCGTCGCCACCGAGTGATTGCCGTCGCCACTCACACCCCCTGTTTTAGAAGGTCTGCGAATATTTGGGACGCTCCACAGAAAGCCGTGGACGACGCACATACCGACCGTTCGCTGGGGCGGAGCCGAAGGGTACCTGACGATGAATGTGCGGTGGCGAATCGAATCGGATGCACAGACGGAGTGACTAGGTACCTACCACTTCCACTGCCTGCTTGTCCACAAGCTCAAGTTGGAGTACGCGTGGATCAGTTGATTGACCTTCTTCTGGACGCTTCTGCATGCTGGCTACTGCTGCTTCTGCTGCCACCACTGCTCTGTGAGAAAATGCCAATGACGGCATACCTAGGCAGTATGGACAACCGAAACCCCAGCAGTCCATTGCTTGACAGCTGCAGGGACCACAAGACTGGCGTGTTTGGCTGGTCGGTCTGCAGTCTGACACACCAGACCTCTTCGTACCGCGCCCTTCTTCGCAGCTTCTACAAGGTGACGGAGCCTGGACGAGTCTCGGAGATCCCTCAGTGACCGGTAATGCTGGACATTGCCATGCTTGCTCAGAGCGGCGCAGGGATTCGCCAGGTCAGCAAAGTCAAAGGCGGCTCGATGACAGATAGGCAGGCAGGCAGACAGACAGACAGAAAGACAGGGTCAGGGTGTCCAATGCAAAAATGTGATGCGGTTCAATGGTCTGGGTGTGTTCACGAGAGGTGTCGAGGGTGGGTGTGTGGTCGGTACGCGCGGATAGGGCTGAGCGAGCGATTTTCCAGCACTAGCTAGGTACATGTAGCTACGCCTTCTTTTCTTGGTTCGGGGACGCCGTTTAGCCTTATTTCTTCCATTTTTTTTTTCCCCTATTACTGTGTCGCCTTTCGCGGTGGCGGGACAGCCGGAGGGCCTCAGCGACGTAAGTCTTACTCACGTGGCGAATTGCTGTGTTAGAAAGGTGATGGTGGGAGGTGTGAATGAGGACGCAACAACCCCACGGTTGGGCTGGACGCGTCTGACGGGAATGACGGCACGATTTTCTGGAACTGCGAAGGCCGAAACATTGAGCGGAAACGCTTGTTGAAGTGCCGTGGTTTGGAGACAACCAACAATGCCGTGACGGCAACGCGGGACGGGAGCTAAGTGGATAGTGTGTACAGTACAGTACAACGCTACCTATTTCCTTGACTTTGCTCGAGGTACCTGCCGCTCTCCAACTGCCAGCAGTTTCTGCCTCTACTTTCATATCTCACCCTTCTTTCATCCAGCGCCGACTGTTTCGGCCATCGCTCCCTTTCCACCGCCAATCGATTCATTGCGACTATTCCCGCAGCCTTACCACGCCTCCCAAGCTTTCTCGGCAGACGCGCCATGAAACCATAGTGGACGGGCTCGCTGCCCGCTGACCACCCTCGACTGTCGTCCCTACCAATTCCCCGGTACAGGAAACTCCCGCCCGCCTCGCGCCGCATAGCCGAAATCACCGAGCGGTAATGAGAGGAACCATCATTGGTCGCAGGGCGGCAAAAATGCCTCGAAACAAAGGACGATAACCAAGGCCAGGACAGGGAACCCGCATCATCGCTCAAGGACTCGAAAATAATAATAAAATAATAAAAAAAAATGCCGCGTATCATGGCGCCGCCGCCAGCACACGCAATTACTGCAGCCAGCACCTTATCGCATCACATCGCATCGCCGTCGGATCCGAGGCTGGAGCGAACATGAACCTACATGGCGACCTCACCTAACACCACCCGCGCGTCTTTCCATCCTCTACGTCCGCAATTGGACGAGAGAAAAGGAGCAGCAGCTGTCGCGATGCTCCGGAACATGTCCGCGCCGCACCGAAGGAAGCCGAGTTATCTACACTCATGGACGACGCCCAGCTGTAGTAGATACGCATTGCCAAGAGGTGGTGTTGTTTGGACAGCCTGTTCTCTCTCTACAACATGGGTGCAGCTCGGCAGGTCGAATCGGCAGTAACGCTGGACCCCAAGGATCCTGCCGCTTCGGGCAATCGGATCGGCAAAATTGCAGCGGTTGGCTAGGATTGCAGCAGACGTCAAAAAGCGAAGAGCAAAGGAAAAATATCGCAAAGGACAAACGGCAGGCCATCCAGCCACATGCCCACGCCGGACACGAATGCGAGCCAAATATCATGCAAATGCAAGATGGTCGGCATGCTGACTGAGGGAATAAGCAAGGGCGACAATGGCAAAATCAGCCGCCGACGTCAGGACACAGGTACGGCGCCCCCGACCCTTGACACACAGCTGAAACGGGGAGGCCGGCACGCGAGTGTTCAAAGGCGCCAGCCTCCACCGGTGTCATCAATGCGGATTGCCGCGGACGACGCGTCGTGGTTCTCGCCAGGTGCGTCGGGCGCAGAGAGGAGGGCGTCGACGGGGGAAATCAAACGGCGAGTCGACGTGCGGTTAGAGGCCACACGCCAGGCAGGCATGTTCCCAGCGAATCTAGACGGGGACCAGGTTCATGCGGGAGCCGCCGTTCTGCGCCATTTTCTTCGGCATTGGGCTGCCGTCTGCGTCGTCCATGCGTCCGTCTGTCCGTCTCTCTGCGGAGGTACCCTTGCCAAAATTCTCAATATGCCGACGACGAACTTCTCCTTTGACGCCGTCTGAGATGACGGGGCATTTTGATTCATGGCAGAGGTCGCCTTTCGAAATGTCATCTCTTTCTCCCTTTTCGTCTCATCTCTCGTCGCTCCTCGAAGAATTGGTCCTGCATGTCGCCTTGCAGAGAGGCGCCCCGTCCTCGCAACGTCTTTTCCGCTTTTACGTTTCCTCCACACTTTTTCGCGTCGCGTCGACTCCCTCACCATTCTCCATTACACATGGACCCGCTGCGCCAATGAAATTTCTTTCGTCGCGCAGATGCCTTCGCACCGTGCCGTCGTTGTTAGGGTAGGGCGTTCAACAACGACTCCAGGGCCTCCCTGGCATGCCTGCGTGGGGTAGCCAAGGGACTGAAAGCGTCCAAGTCGCCGCCGCCTGCCTGGTTGGGTAGGTACAGGGAGGTTGTCGTCGGTCACCTAAAACCATCGGTACGCTGCCCGGCTTGCCTGCTTCGACTCTGCGATCGAGCAAGCGGTGCGCGCGGGATCTGGCGCGCCTTTTTCTTCTTCTTCTTTTTTTTTCTCCTTTTTCTTTTCTTCGTCTCTGTGTCATCCTCGTTGTCAAGCTTCCTGTTTGCTCTTATGACTTTTCACGCTTTTACGTCTTCGATCCCGTGCAGGGCGAGCATCGGTAGAAAAGATCTCGCCTCACCTTATTTCCACCATATGCTCGCCCTCAGCTCCAACTCTCTCTTCAGCTGGCTGAACACGACGAGGAACAATCGGCGTCGCCACCTGCAGACGCGTCTTTCCAGGTCGCTGGATGTAGTTCGAAGCCAGGTATTCGGCGGCATTGGCCTAGGTCTTTGCTTCGCCCGCCCAGGTTTCCCTGTCCTCTGCCGTGCCGACCGAAGTGCGATCCCGGCCTACCTAGACTGCCGAACGGGAAGCACAGAACGGAAGGCATGGAAGGACCTGCGAGCGGTTGAGCGCGCGCACGCAAGCGCCCTCTTGCCGGGCGGCCCGACCCAACCGTACCTTGTGCTTGCGTTGGTCATGCGCTCCGCCGCTGCACCGTGGTCACTTCTGAGTGCTTGAGTAAGCTTCGGCTTCGCTGCAAACGCTGTGCGCGAGAGGTTTCTCAGCTGCCATTGGCGTTTGCGCGATGACCTTGCCTCCTTTTGCGACTCTTGCGGCTACGGTAGAAGCGGCGCGGGTGGCATTTCTTTGCTGATGGCATGTAGATGGGAAGGTAAGAGGGGAGGCAGAAGATTATCCTTCTTTGCCGTAGATACGCGGAATGCGCGGGACGACAGAGTCGATGGCTCGCGGACGATGACGAGTCGACCATTACAGTACGGACTGACTGACTGACTGACTGACTGACTGACTGACTGACTCTGATGACACGCATTTCAACACTTGCGCTCTGATATTTCAAGCAAGCAAGCCACCTCGTACGAACGCACAATTGAAATACCGAAACCTCGACATCCACCATTACTACCATCATCGACATCAATAATAGAGCACCAAACGCCGTTCGTTATTTCTAAGCCAGCCAGCCAGCCAACGAACGAAGGGGACGTAGCGTAGCGTAGCGTAGCCCCGCCACTCCGGCACGCAGGCACGCCCGTTACGCTACGCCCCCGCCGGCCGGCCCCGTTGCCGTGGCCACGGGTACGCGCGAGCGACGCGTATGGCCTCCTGGTGGTTCGTTTATTTCTAGGAACCGCGGTGCGCCGGGTGGATGGATAGATGGATGGGCACAGGTGGTGGATGCGTGTCGCGCTATCTTAGCTTACCAGGCAGTTTCAGCCAACCAGTCGGCGACGTACGTACGTCATGGCCAGCCAGCCAGCTAGCCATTCCGCACTCGCTCGGTGATGGTGTGACGAGCGTGGCTTTGCTGTTTTTGCTGTTGTTGTCGTTGGTTAGAGAATGGAGGTGCTGTGCTTCGTGTGGCTCTCTGGATGAGGTTTAGTTTGCGGTTAGGTTTGTGGCATGCTGACTCAAGGCTCGGTAAGCTTTCTGTGGTGGTAGTGGTGGTGTTGTTGGGCTAATCTAGGCTGAGCTGGCTGAGCGGGGCGGGCGTTGGACGCGTGGAAAGGTGGATGGGGTTTCATGGATGAGGTGATGGGTAAGGTGAGTGGAAGTGGCACAGAGACTGGGCAGAGAGGACTGTTTGAGAGGTGAGTAAGTTTGTGGGAGAAGTGACAGAATGTGGCAATGTGGTGTACGACATCCTTTCCTCCACGTTTTCTCTCCAGTCACGCAGTCGTTTTCTTTCCTTAGCCGAAGTCAAGTGCCTACTGCGTTTAGACTGCAGAGGACAGATGTAGGTAGGTAAAGGACGAGAGATTTCCTTCACTCGACTTTCAACAACCTCATCTCCCTGATGACCAACGCCAATCACGCTCTAATCAATTCACAGTCTGTCTCCCCTTGACCACTGGTACAACTATATGCAAAGAGACGGACGGCATACATCTGAATGCCCGTATACTGGAAGATCCCAACCCTCCACACAAGTGCTCCTCCTGACTCCCTCTAAACGACCACCCTCTTTTTCTCCTTCGCCACCCTCTTTAATGAAGTACAGAAGTGTCTACAACCCATCCGCCCATCCACCGAACCAGACAGACAAGCAAGCAGGTAGGTACACGACATCGATCCATCGATCCATCCTCGACCATCCTATCCCAAACCATCCCAAGACTCTTGGCACCGCCGATCCGCATCCCACCCATCCCATCCCATCCAAATCCCGCTCCGTCACTCGGCGGACCTTCCCACGGCAGCCTCTGGCTGCGTCTCAGAAGAAAAAAAAAAAAAAAAAAAAAAACACACCGATCGATACGTAGCCACGACGATCCCACCAGTGCCGCCAAGAGAGAGAGAGTGGAGTGTACGAAAGGGGGGAGGGGGAAGAGGGGGTTTCGCCAAGCACCGGCGGAACCACTTGGCGCCGCGGTGCGTGTGTAGCGTCGGGAAGAAGGAAAGAAACGTGCACTGGCACTGCACCACCACGCACCGCAGTCAGTTGTTTGAGGGATAGGAGGAGGAGGTGGGTGGGATGGGATGGGATGGGTCATGGAGCGGTGCAGACTGTGAGGGAGAGCGTGATTGCTGCTACCTACCCTAGGCGCCCACCCACCGCCTGGCTGAGAGCGCGCCAAGGCTGACGTCGTGTTGCGTGCTGCTGTTGCGTGCTGCTATGCTGCTATGCTGCTTTGCCCGCCAAGCGGATGGGTATACGTACAAAGTGGAGGTACATAGCGGTGGTGGTGGTGATGGAGCGATTGTCGTTGTTTCGCCCGTTTTCTGTTTCTGTTCGTGTTTCGTCTCGTCTCGTATCTCAGCCTGCCAGCCGGCCAGCCAGCCAGTAAAGTAGTCTACACAGCACGTGTGTGGCTGACCTCCTCGTTCGGTCTCGCTTTCCATCAGTTAATCGCGCAGGCCGGTACTGTACGGTACGGTGCGAAGCGTCGTTGACTTGTTGGTCCTCTGCACTAATGCGTGTGCTTGCTTGCTTTCTTTCTTTCTTTCTTTCTTTCTTTCTTTCTTTCTTTCTTTCTTTCTTTCTTTCTTTCTTTCTTTCTTTCTTTCTTTCTTTCTTTCTTTCTTTCTTTCTTTCTTTCTTTCTTTCTTTCTTTCTTTCCTTCTCTCCTGCTCTCGTCCTTGGCCAGCTATGTATGTACAATGCAGCTTGGACAGTCGTCTAGGTGAATCAGATATGGTGTTGGTTTGCCGCGGAGACTCTGTTGTCCGGTTCTTTTGGGCGTTGCGCACATGCATACATGCATGCGCAGAGTGGAGTGGAGTGGGGTGGAGCGCAGCGCAGCGCTGGATGGATGGATGCCAAGGCGACATGACGGATGAGGCGGGGCGGGGCAAGATGATGCAAGGAGCCGTTTTGCGCTTCCTTTGCTGGTGCGTCGGCGGTGGGCGTTGTGGGTGTGTGGGTGGATGCGGAGAGAGGTTCAGGGGACGGGGCAAGGCTAGGAGGGTTTGTTGTTCTGCCAATTACCTTGGAGATTTGGGAATTGCGAATTGTTGGTGTGTGAGCACTTCTGGTTGGAGAGTGTGGTTGTGATGTAGTGTGATGTGGAGTAGTTTTGCAGTGCGCTACTCGCGCAGTGTGGGAAGAATACCGGAAACGTTGGCAGTGACTGACACGAGAGGACAGGTGAAAAGCGACATAGAAGGAGTTTCATGGGAAAGGGGGCTGTAGAAAAGCTGATGATGGTCTTTTGCTGAAGAATCCTTGGAAGCTGAGGGTATGGCTTTGCAAAATCTGATGATTTTGCGTCTACGGTTGCGGCTCAAGGATTTCGGTGATGAACCATGTCTACCAAACCCTTTCGATTCCTCAGATCATGCACTTTACGACTCCATACCAACGTCATGATGTCTACATTCTTGAGAATATCTATGTTGAAAGCACGGTCTGAGCAGAGAGTCAGCACGAAGTAACGAAAAGCGTCGTTTATCACTGTTTACAATGGGTCCGCGCTAGATTTGAGAGAATGCAAAATTGCAGAGTTATCTTTTGTATTTTAATTGTTTCATACTATATAGATGAAGACTTCCCGCGTGAAATTTCGCTCAAAATTTTGAAGTGATGGCAGCGCCACCTGTCGCTCAATCCCTCATACCTGCGCGGTGAACTACTCACCTTCCCACAGGCGAAATTGTCTAAGCAAATGAGTTCGCTGGCGATTTGAGGGCATGTAGGCTCGTATCTGATCGCATCTTTTGGTGGGTCTATACCTGACATATTCCAGGGGGTCTCAAGTGCTCATAGACTGCCGTTGTAGACGATGGAGAAATAGACTGGTCCTGCTTTCTTGCATGGCACTGAGCAAACTTGTTGAAATCTGCAAAGAGGCTTCTTATCCGATGGCGTGGAGGCAATCATCTGTCAAAAGTCTGCAGTCGGTGTGTGTTGACGGAACACTGGCCAGCATTGTTTGGCTGGCTGTGCTAGGAACGCCGGCAGGAAGTGAGCAAATATATGAACATATCTGAGCCAATTTGTCTGCAACCTTGGTGCATTGGACCAATTTGCGTTGCAAACCCAGAAAGAATAAGTGGGGAACCGGATGACGTCGAGGATTGTTGCAACTTTGAATTTCAACACCTGGGCTCGATTTTGACACTTTTTCGTCTTCAGTTCAGTACAGTAGCAACGCACTGAATTACCCAGAATGGCACTCCTGCCTCGATACCTGCCTCTAGCCACACGGCGGTGTCTTCCAAACATTATTGACTCGGTGAGCTTGACCTCGACACCTTCGTTCCAATCCACCACTCCAGTGTCCTGAATTCAACCTCATGATCTGAGCGGGCTGTCAACACTTCCACTGCAGCAACCTGCTACGCTTCTCCACCAACTCGCTCGCCTTTCAAGACGTTCAGTCTCTCCACTTCGTCTTTTCGGCTCCTCGCAATCTTGATCTGCGCTTGAGCGCGTCCCAAAACATTGGCCCAGAGCTCCACAACTCTTATCCACGACCTCTCCTCGCCAATCTTGTGAGATTCTGGCCGAAGTGCATGATCTCGACTAGTTCTGACACAGATACAGCTCCGTGACTCCATTCTGCACACTCGTCGTCTTCATGCTCCCCGAACATTTCTCTCGCCAACATGTCCCGTGAGGATGCCACCCGCGAATGGGCCGTCAAGTTCGAGAACGAGGTCCTCAGCAAGCCGGAGCACGCCCATCTCCGCCCTACGACTACGACCCAAGACACCGTCAACCTCAACGATGCGCTCAACGGTCATTACGAAAAGAAGCCAATCTCTGACTGCGCTCTTGCTTTCATGCGCCCGCTAAAGTCGCTCTACACTCGCTACCTGTCCGAGCGTGGCGAGCGTACCGTTCTCAAGTGCCTCGAAAAGGCCATCAAGAATCGCTTCGCGAAGGGAGACGACACGGGAATGCCGGGCTTGATCTTGGCTGATGTTCTGATGGCTGAGAAGCTGGCTGCGGAAGTCATGCGTCGTTCGGGTTCTGTAGAGCAGTCAAGCGGAGAGTACCAGCTCGCAATGCCCAACGAGCCACTTTTGGTGCGCTGGTGCAAAGAGATGACCCAGAAGCAGCCCACGTGGCCCAAGCGGTCGGACTTCGCCACCAAGGAGCAGTGGGACGAGGCCATGGGCCTGACCGAGCAGGAATGGTGGGAGGCTTGGGTCAACGCGATCGAAAAGAACTGGGGCTGCTACATCCACAACGCCATTCCCCTTCACTTGCGCGAGCCCGTCGCCGAGCAGCAGGGCAAGGACCACGTCCGCCTTCTGAACTACAAGCGCGAGGACGGCGACGACTTCGACACCGGTGGACGTACCGTGAATGACTACCGTGGACCGATGGACTGGACGGTTTCCTTCACCTACCATCTGCTCGTGCTCTCGCAGATGACGGCCAAGGCTCACGCCGTTGGCATCAAGTGGATGGATGACGTGGTCAGGGAGCGTCTTGAGGCGCCGAGGACCAGCAAGCAGGCTTGGCTCAACTTGAACGATGTCAAGAAGGCTGTCAAGAAGCTTTCTGAGGATCTGGACGCAGGCACTCAGGATCGACACGCCGATGGATATCTCGTGAGGGGGCTTCGAGCACAAGTGGGCGGAAAGTGAGGGACGATCCACAATGGCATGGCTTTGGAGGAAGGCTTGGGTTGAGTGGACATCGTCATGGCTCTAATTTTGATTTCGGGGAGTCCATGGGCTGAGACACAGGATAAAAAGGAATTGAAGCAGGAGAAAAGGAAGGAGTAGGACGACGGTCGATCAGGCAGTGCTTGGACTGGACGTGGCTCTGGGTATCCGGGCGTGGCTAGACTCCAAGACAAGTTGGCGGTCAGTATAGTTGACAAGGCAGAGCCAGCCAAATGATGGCAAAACATTCAGCACGGATTGCTTTGATGAAGGTTTGATGTTTGCTAGGCACTTGCTTACCTTTGAGGTTGCCGGAAAGCCTGCGAACCTTCACCCTTGACGAACGAACGAAGTCCTCAAGGCTGCAGCTCAGTAGATAAGCTGCTGAAGTCAGAATTACCGAAAGAGTTGACAGAGCAGCTCTGCCGGACGTGTTCTGCGCAAAATGTGCGTCTTCAGTTCGGTGGCTACATGGACCAAAAACGCCAGTTTACTAGCAAGGCATCAGTCGACGAGTAAGCATGCGTGGATGATATCCTAGCCTGGGAAACGCAAGCATGAACACTGCTTAAGGGTACTCGGCAATAATCCACCACTTCATTGTCTAATAATGAGTACTTGGCTGGGGGACGTGAGCGGAGGTCAAGAATTCAACTCGGGGCCTCTGCTAACGTTCTGCTGATCTGTTTTGTTCTTTTTGGCTTTTTTGTCCTCCCACATACACAGACACACAAACTGACAGACAGTTCAACGAGTTGAATCAATTGATTGATTGATTGATGGACCGATGGATGCCCGACAAAAAAGTGACCGACTGACTGACTGACTGACTGACGGACTGATGGATGTATGCAACGCCATGGAAATGCCCAAACGAAGAGTACTACCGTGATAAACCAGGTAGTCGTGGTAGTTGTTGTAGTTGTAGTAGTAGTAGTAGCAGGGCCTATCCATCCTGCTCCTGCCCCCCCACCCCATCCCCCCTTCCCCACCCCTTCGTCTCTTTCCTCCCTTCCAGAATGCCCCGAATGAATGCCCGAAAAAGCTAACGAGGTAAGGTAGTCAATCGCAGCAGCACTAGCGGTAGCAGCAGCAGTCAAGATGGGTATTGTGCGTATACGCATACAGACATGCGGAGAGAGAGAAAACGACAAAGAGGAGGCGACAGCAGCAGTAGTAGGAAAAGATTTCCCGCAAACGATACGCAGACGAAGAAGAGCAGCAGCAGCAGACAGGAAAAAGGCCGACTCAAGACTCCAAACAACGCGGGTCGGTATCACTGGGGCGCGCAGAAATATTGCCGATAGTTGTGGGGGTACAAAAAAGGAAGATGGAATATCGTCAGGCAGAAAGTACCACGGACCCCCCAAGTGCAAATCACAGAACGGGTCGTTCGAGCTGGCTGAGCAGACTGTCGAGCTCGCTCCAGTTGTCTGGAGTAAGAGCAAACTTGCGATGCTTGCGGCTAACAACGTGCTATTCCAGGAAGTCAGCATGGTCTCTTATCGCTTGCATCGACACACGTACCGTATCAAAGTCTTCAAACTTTTCCTTGCAGTTTTCGCAGTAGCCGGGCTTGGGTTCCTTCTCGACTGGCTTCTTTCGGCGAGCATAAACCACTTGTCTGGGCTTGACTTCCTCTTCGTCCTCTTCGTGGATGCCCCCGAGAGTGTCTTGGGCCTTGCGCTTGGTGGGCCTGGGCATTTGGATGGGCGCGTGAGGCTCATTGATCGTGGCGCGAAGGTCTGTCCACGAGTTTGCGCTGTTTGGAGCACTATTCTTTTCCAGCACCTTGCGGCTGAGTTGATGGAACGCTTTGCTCTGCCCGGCGGCACCAGTTGGCGCCGCGGCTGTCGAAGAAGTCACTTGCTGTGATTGAATTGCAGAGGTAATGTTGGAGGGCTGGACTCCGGACGCAACGGGCACACCGCCAATGAAGTGAGGCTTGGTGCGCAGACTTGCCTGCGCACTGCCAAAGAGGGGCGCCGAGTCTGTGTCCTTGCCCTTGGATGGGATAATCTTGGGCGCCTCTAGGGGCCTGGAACGCGACTCATGATCGTGTTCGTCGTTTGATATCGATGGGCGCCGTGTCGAGTTGCCGTTTTCTGCCAGAGGCCTTCTGGAGGTGGTAGCCGTTGACCTTGCGGCCAACTCCCGAAGATTCAACTCGACACGGGCCCTGGCAATCTTGGGAATCTTTCCTTGCTCTTGCTGCAGTTTTCTCACGTGATGCGGATCCTCCACAAAAGGACACCTCCCCAGCCCAGTCAGACGGAATTGCGGCCACTTGCCCTCTTCCCTCGTTCGCGGCTTGTCATAGTCTCGCAAGATGGTTGGGCGATATTTTCCATTCATGCAGTGAACATAGACGTAAAAGCCCCGGAAGTGGGCTGCGTCCTTGGTGGACACGGCCAGGTCCCTGTCGGCGGGTCCATTGACCTTTTCGTTGCGCAGGAGCTGCTCAAGGTCCGGTGCGCCCCGGCTTTTGGCGGCGAGTGTGGTCGTGGAGCCGCGGGTGTGGTAGTCTGGGGGCTGCTCTCCAGTCTCTCCGGAGAACATGGTTTTGAGTACTCGTTCCAGCTTCTCCATAGCCCATATCTTCAAACCCATTTCCCTGGCCTTGAGCAGAATGTCTCCAGACTTTCTTTCTATTTTGGAACGAGACTCAGCCGCGCGGTCGAGGACGGCCGGGTTGATGGTGCGCGGTTGGCCAGCATCTTGGTGTGTGTTTTCGGGCGGGATTGGCCGCGGGGTGACGACATGTGTTATTGATTTGGAAAAGAACTTTTCTTCGCGCTGCAGGGTGTTAGCACGTCGATCCAAATGCAAAGGAGGCAGACGTCATACCGCTCCCAGAGCCAGCAGCTGCTTGGTAGCTTTGGTCCGTGCATCCTCGGGTATGCTCTCAAAGTAGAAGACAAAATGCGGAAACGCCTTCCTATAGTGTTTCTGCCACTGGCGGACCGTCTCGAGGTTGTCGTGGGCGGGCCTTGCGCTCTTCTCCACGGGTCTGGACGAGAGCCTCGAGTCGCGCGTGATGTCTTGCTTTTTCTGGGATGCAGAAATTTGACTCTGGCGAGTCTTTTGCAGCAAGACGTGACGTCGGTTCTCTACGTCGGTGTCCTCGACAATGAGCTTTTTGGTGGGTGGCTGCTGAGCATACGTGAGGTCTCGCTGCTCGCTCGCGTAGGAGCGGTTGCGTTTGGTTGCAGCGGCGGCCGGGGGTCGGTAGGGCGAGTTGGTGCCATTGGGGACGTTGGCCAAGGGCATGCGGCGAGAAGACATGGTGGAGAGGGCCTGCGGAGAGGGCGGGATTGAGACTGCTGCCATACGTAAGGATAGCAGAGGCAGCGAGAAGCAGACAACGGCGGCTGGCTCGAGGGGTAGGGTAGGGTAGGGTAGGGTAGGGTAGAGTAGGGTAGGGTAGCGCGCGCTGCTACACGTCTCGATGGCGGCGGCGGCGGCGGCGTCTAGAGGGCGGAAGAGGCCATGGCAGTCGGCAGCGGACAGAGGGAGCCTGGATGTCACGGACGAGGGGTTTAGGCCAGCGAGGGTTGGGAACAGCCTGGGAGAGGCGGATGGAGTTGTTGTTGAGCGACCCGAGGCTGTCTGCTGTGGTCACGTCGTCGTGTTGTTGTGAGCTGCGGTGGGTGCTCGACCGGCAGCAGTCGCGCTAAGGCAGGCGTTCCCGTCCGCAGAAGTAAGCGACGAAGCCAAGGCCGCCCCGTAGCAACAACCCAAGCCCAACCACCAGACCGAAGCTGCACCCAGTCTTCGACGACCTTCCTTGCTCGATGCACTTGTCCATTCGCATCCGGGATGGCCGTTGAGCCCTCATTTCTGCTACAACCCAACGACGGCGGCCTTGATGCCGTCTGTTCACGGCCATGCTGCGGCGCTCTGCGCCCAAAACACCCCATAAACAAACACCAAAACAAGCTCCACAATAATACCAAACAACTGCCACCACGACAATGGGCCCGCCGAGACTTTTTTGTACCACCACCGCCTGCATTGCATCGGAATAACAAGTCTCTTTCGCTGTCCATGTAAACAACGCGTCTACCCGTCTACCACGCCCGTCTAAAACACCACGGCCCCGCCTAACGCTCGAGTCAGCCATGCTCAGCCACGTGCAAAGTCGCGTCTTACCGTCCACCAAAATGTCTGCACCGTTGATGTAGCTTCCTGCGTGCGAAGTGAGCAGAATCAGAGGCCCTGTGAGTTCCTCGGGCAGACCCATCCTTCCCATTGGATTGCGCGAAGCCCAGCTGTTGCGCGCCCTCTCCAGGCCCGGTCCCTCATTCAGGATCGTGTCCATGTAGCCGGGGCTGATGGTATTGACGCGAATGCCGTGGCGAGCCCACTCGGCAGCCAGGCAGTTTTTGAGGTGCAGCAGCGACGCCTTGGAGACATTGTACGCGACTTGGGGCTGGGGGTAGTTGACCCTGTGGCCCGACATGGACGCAATGAAGACGATGGAGCCCTTGGATTTTTGCTCAATCATTTGCCTGCAGCGATTCTCCGGTTAGCCGGTCCAGACTCGCAGCTCCGACTAGATTCGTACCTGGCCGCTGCCTGTGCACACAGAAACGAGCCCGTCGTGTTGATCTCCAGGACCCTACGCCATTCCTCTGGGGCCATGTCGACCGCATGCGTGCAGCCAACGACGCCGGCAAAGCAGCACAGGACGTCGACGCTCCCCAACTCCTGGGCCGTCTCGCGTACGGCGGCATTGACATTGTCGGCGTCTGTCACGTTGACCTTCTTGGCAATAACGTTGGCGTCGGGAAAGTCGCGCTGCAGCGCCGCAATTGCCGCCTCGGCGTGGGCTGGATTGATGTCGAAGAGCGCAAGGCCGCTGACCCCGTGCTCGAGCAAAGCGCGGGCTCCCTCCAGTGCCAGGGTTCCAGCTCCGCCAGTGACTTGTATCGTGAGCACAGGCGTCGTCAATTGGGGGAGCGCGCCGTACCAATGGCGTTGCCCTCGACGCCGAACCGAAAGCGAGCGCGACCTTCAGGGTTCAGATAGTGAGGAATTGGGGGCGGAGGACCGGTCAGGGAAGCCGCCGTGCCGTCTGACAGCTCCATCTCCGGGAGCTGCCGATTGACGAGAGCATTGCGATCAGTGCCGTTGGGGGGCATGTTGGAGCCGACTCGATTGAGGGTGGGGTTGAAGCTGTCGACGGCTCTGGGTCGAATTTATTCTAAGCAGCAGAGAGAGAGGTGGGCCGCAGCAGGTAAAGTCCACCCACGGCAGTCTGGCGCAGTTGCCGTTGGACTGGTGATGTCAAGCTACTGTGGCTACAGCTCTGGGCCTCCAGCGGGGAAGTGATGCGAGGCGTGGCAGCAACTTTACCGAGACTCGGCCATGCTCCTCCCCAGACAATGAACAGGCTGAAACCGCTTCCCATGCCGGCCCGAATCCCCCATCACCACCATGGATTGATCTATTGTCGTCGCGTCTATCTCGGTCTTTGTCGCATGTTTCATCAAGCGCAACGCCTCAATGGCAAAGCCCCTCGTAATAGTGCTTTGGCCAGCAGCCATGTCCTTCCATCTGGTCTCCTTCATAAGGCTGTCCCAAGGCCGCCCGCTGTCCAGGTTTCGTTTTCTTCATCAGACCTTCTAGAAGCCTGCCATCCTCGTCCGCTGCTGATCCGACGCGTCGCACGTTGCATCATCCCATCGGCCTAGACTCGTTGACGGCTTTACTCTGTTTCTTTGATCTGTGTCGCTCTTCTCCCGCTCTTTCCATTCTCCGATACCTCTCGTTCCGGATCATGGCCAACGACATTCTCGCCTTACCCCAGAAAGTGCCCGAAGTAGGCAAGTGGCGTGACGAGATGCCATTGCTCCCCGCCGCGCTCTACACGCTCTTCGACATCTCTACCGCCGACCTTGTCCGCCTGCAAGAAGCCTGCGAAGTCGAGTGCGAGATTCACCGCCCCGGCGACTGTGTCAAACCACCGACACACTCCAACTTTTGCGGCCGCGACCTGGCGGCCATAGTAAACCACCACCTGCAGCTCGCCGAGACCAAAGAATTCGACCCCACGCTGTTCATCGTGGCGGTCGGCCCGGATTGGGACACGCAGGGCGTGCTGCTGGTCACGTTGGATGCCGACGGCGAGCAGGACGACTGCCAGCCAGACAGATTCTGGGTCGAGGCGAGGCGGTCTGGCGGTGCTTTCGTCAGCATCTCGATTGGGGAGTCGGATTGGCAGAGGGCGAAACAAGCCTTTGCCACGTCGAAATGAATGTCTCGGTGAGTAGCGCTCCCACCGACGACGCACACGCACCGAGCCTGATCCTCATGATGACCTTAGACAGGCCTAGGTGAATGATGCAAATTGGAGAGCTTTTGGCGCTGCAGCGCTCGGCGAACGGTCTCTTTCCGCGCATCGCGCCGCGGGTTGCTGCTTGGGACTCGAGACGCTGCTCAACTGAGGTGCGCATCCAACTCGACGATCTTGCCCATGGCACCGGCGGCCATGTGGCACCGACCCTCCTATCCGGTAAGAAGAACGGCAATCACTGGGGGAGAAATGACGAATGCGTCTGCGCTGTGGTACAGGTAGTTGGGCCGACGAGGAGGTCGCGCGCGAAGAGCATGGGGAAGAAAGTGTCTTGGACAGACGCGATGAAGTGCATGGCGGACTGCAGACAAGCATTCAATGGACGAACACGCGGCCATCTGGACAATAGGGAGGGAGACAGGCGAGGACATGATTGGCGGCAATAGTAGGATGAGAAGTACTTTGCACATACACATGCATCTCAGAATACCATCAAAACCATCACCACAGCACAGGAAACAGAGCCCACACATGCACATCCCCCGCATTCCCTTTCACCCAAGCACAACAAAAGATCCGCAAATCAAGAACCCAAAAAAAAAAAAAAAAAAAAAAAAAGATATTGTGCACAATAACCCAGGCAGCAGCACCCCAGGAACAAGAGGGCAAGCAGAGAAAATGCCGTCCCGTCCGTCTCAACCGAATCCCGTGTCCCGATTCCCGAGTAGGTAGGCAAGGTAAGGCAGCATGTAATGTACAGTAAGTAGGTACCTAGGTAGAGCGCCGAGACCGAGGAACGAGGAACGAGCGACAACGAACTACAGTAAAGTAATCGAACGAACGAACGAACGAACGAATCACGCTGGCAAGGCGGACGGGTTGCCGTGTGTGGGTTGGGTACCAGGTAGGCAAGGTAGTAGTAGTACACTTGCCGAACCGAGATGGGCTGGGTGGGTACCTACCTTAAGGCAGGGTTCGGTGGTTGTGGTGGTTGGGTCGGGCGGGCAAACGGTCGGAAAAACGAATGTGCCGAGAGGGGGAAACAACAAAGCGCGTCGATGTTTTTCCGCCGCACCAACAATTTGCCAGCCTTGAGATTTCATCATTCATTCTCGCGTCTCGTCGGCGGCTTGTGACGCCGCTTGCCCGTCTAATTTCCTGTTCGCTCGCTCGCTCGCTATTCCGACTGCGACTGCTTGTCTCGCGCAACGCACGACGACGTCGTCATCGCTGCCACGCCGACGCCCACGCCGACGCTTCCATGCGTCCTCCTCTCGCCTTGCCTTGCCTTGCGCCTAGAGCCTCGTCAGCTGGCTGAGTTCTACTCCCTTGTCTGGTCTGCTCTGGTCTGATCTGCCCCAGCTGCTGGATTGGAAGTAGAAGGGGATGGTCATTGATGCAACATACCTACCTACCTTCATACCTGCGGATGGAGTTGGACAACAGGCAGACAGACAGACAAGGGACAGGCGAGGACAGTCGTGACGGCTGGGCTAGGCTGGGCTGGGCTAAGCAAGTCGAGGCGCTGGTGACGGATGGATGGACGAACGAGCAGGCCGGCGGCCAGACGGTTGACAGCAGAGACCGGACCGACCACACCACAAGCACAGCAACAGCTCCAAGAACCACCCCGTAAGTCACCAGTTTTTCCTTCACTCACAACACAACACAACCAACGAAAATGATGAGATGCCACAATCCAAATATGTTTCAACCCCATCTGACGCTCGGTCTCTGTAACGGGAGAATCCGCGCCTTGATTACGCACGGCATGAAACTCTGAAATCCCCCCCCCCCCCCCCCCCCCCCAAAAAACCCCCTTTTACTACACACATACATACACGTACATTGCTCGTTTCTGTAGCGCGGTGCTGACGGCGAATCAGGCAGGCGTTGGTTTTGAAATGAGTTTGTCGATTGATTGATC
Organism: Phyllosticta citriasiana; assembly: GCF_038021145.1. Lineage (NCBI taxonomy): Eukaryota > Fungi > Ascomycota > Dothideomycetes > Botryosphaeriales > Phyllostictaceae > Phyllosticta > Phyllosticta citriasiana. The sequence goes on from NW_027117306.1 coordinate 47,557, forward strand.
GTGGGTGGACCGGGAGTGATGCCCGTGCGTGCGAAGAGGCAGGTAGGTGGGAGGCGAGTTGCTATAGGTGCTGTGGGGCTGTCCTGCGTGCGTACTCCTAATCAAGCAAGGGGTACCTATGGGATGGTGGTTTGAGTACAGGTAAGTCAAGACGAGCAGAGAAGGAAAAGAGACCCTCCTTCCCTGCCCTCTCTTCGCCAAGGCCGTAAGGCCTGGCAGTTCACGTAAGATAGGTAGGTTAGGTTATACGTAGCTGTTTGAAATGAACGCCTGAAAGAAAGAAAGACATCATATCACATACACACACACACACACACTCTCTCTCTCTCTCTCTCTCTGCGTCAGCGTCGCATGCTTCAACTTACCGCAGCTGTTGATCCATCTACCCTTTACCACCCGGATAACTACCTAAACACATACATACACACAAACCCATCAACTTAATCCGTCCCCCGTGCCAGCCAGAGACCACAAAGACACGACCGAAAGCGCGATCTCACCGTGAAATACTGATTCCCTTACCTCACCCTTACCTCACCCTTACTTTCGCCCTTCGTCGTTCCGTCGAAATGCAAATGAATAAATGGACAGCGACCTACTTAACTACACAATCCCCACAACGCCCATGAAGCCGCGCCCACGATGATTGCCATGGTCCAATCAATCGACAAATTATGCGAAGCAAGTGGCAGACATGCAAATGAGAGAAGAGGAAGAAGAGAAATATCTCGATTCGCTGGGCATTGCCTCGACTCGCATCGCACCCTGCCTGTCCCACGCACCCACTTACCCATCCATCCCTTCCCTTCCCTTCCTCTCCCCCTTATCCATTCATTTCCTTTCCTTCCCTTTACCTCACTTTCTCAATACAAGCCAACAAGGTAGATATGTAGGAAGGTAGGTAGGTAGGTAGGTAAATACCTCACTCCATCTCACCGGCCGACCGACCAACAACCCAAAACACACATATACACATACGATCCTCTCAAACTCACCCACCTTCCCTTCTCTTCCCTTCCCTCCGTCTGCCCACATTCTCACAGCTTTACAGCTCAATCAATGCCTCCTCCTTCGGCGCCGTCGGCGCGTGTGTCGGGGCAGCCGGGAAAGCGTCGGCGCCGTACCCCGTCGCCATTGCCGGCGCCGGCGGCGGTTGCTGCGGCTGCATTTGCGGGGGCGGGGCGTACTGCTGTTGTTGCTGTTGAGGAGGTTGACTGGGTTGTTGCTGTTGAGGCTGCTGCTGCTGCTGCTGCTGCGGCCAGTAGGCCTGCGGTGCCTGTTGCGGAGGCGGCGCTTGTTGTTGTTGTTGTTGTTGTTGTTGTTGTTGTGGCGTAGGTTGCTGCTGCTGCTGCTGCTGCTGCCAATATGAAGATGATGGCTGCTGCTGTGGTGCAGGGGGCTGCTGGTGATACATTTGCGGCGAAGACGGCTGGGGTTGGGGCTGCGGCGGCGGTGGCTGTTGTTGTTGCTCTTGTGGCGCCGCCGTGCTCGGCTGGCTGTTGTAGTAGTACGCTGCGTTGGGGTCGTCTGGTATTGACGGCTGCGAAGGCGCGTATTGCCCGGCGGGTGGCACCGACGGTGCCGTTGCGGACGTCCTTCTTTGCAGCTGGGGCGATCCTTGCAACGAACTTGGGCCCTCACTGTGAGGTACTTGCTGGTACGGTGCACTGGCCGGTTGGGCCTGTGGCGGCCCGTGATTTGGTTGCGGGTATTGTTGATATTGTTCCGGGACAGGCGGATATGGTTGAGGCGGCATAGACTGGCGGTTTGAGTAGGATGGTGCAGCCTGCGGTTGGCCTTGATAGAACATGGATTGTGGTCTTCCATACGGCTCGCTGTTGCCCGTGTAAAAGCTTTCAGCAGCCGACGGTCCAGATGCTTCAGGAGCGCCCGAGGCGAGTCTAGGGTAGAGATTCGATCCCGCGGCCTGGTAGCCCCATCCAGAGTTATTGTACGTGTTGGAGAGGCGCTCCTCGAGCATTCGATCGTAGTAGCGCACGACTGTCGAAAGTTTGGCGTGTAAATCAAGCAGAGTATCTGCAAATGTTAGCATGGCCTGGAATGGCTCGAGTCAACTCACCATGCTTGCTCATAGTCTCGCCATACGTCCGCGCCAGCTTTGGTCGAAGCTTGCCTATGCTTTCGTACAGCTCCTGAATCTGTGGCTCCCGCAAAATCGTCCCGGGGGGCTGATGTTGTAGCCTGTCGACCAGTGTAGCAAAAAGACTGATATTCTCGGCCTCTGCAGGCGTCAGCTCATAGTCATTCCTCGGCGCCGCCACCGCCGGCGCGTCTCCCGAAGAATGCTGCATGAATTGGGCTGAGTGCTTCTTCTTTTGCTCTTCCATATCTGCCAGCGAAGCAGCGATTGCTGCCTTCAGGTCAGCGTCCTCCTCTTCCTCGTTCTGCACTTGACCGTTGGTCGGTGCTTTGGACCGCAGCTGTGACTGCGGGACGTAGCCGGCGCCGGTGTTTGCCTTGACCTCCTCCAAGCTCATCTCCAAGGCCTTTTTCAAATCTGCGTCAAAGCTGTCTTCTACTCTTGCGCTTCGAGGCTCAAGCGATCCCTGGTATAGCGTCTTGGCGGGCTTTGCGGCGTCGAAACCTCGGGGAACCGGCGTTGCCCGGCTCTTGTCCGCCAATTTGACGTGGCAACCATCGTCCACACGCACCGGCTGCATTATTCCCAAATGTGGCAGAGCGATACTCTTGCTTGAGCAGGCGCCGCAAAAGACGCCACCGCAGTTGCGACAGTGGTGTTTGCGATTGGTAAAGGTAAAGGCGGTTCGGCAACGCAGACAGACATCCGAGTCGGTCCACTCGGGTGGCTATGATGGTCTAAGCGGAGGCTCTAAAAGCGTTGAAAGGCACTTACGGCGCTACTGTCGAACATGCTGCTGAGGACCTCTTGGCGCGGAGGAAACTGGTATCCCTCGCGCTGCAACGACCTGTAGATTTCTGTTATGTAGATGAGCTGCGGACGGCCCTCTGCGGCGATGGCCCAAAACTGTATCAATTCCAGTATCTTGTTCCTGACGTCTTGGTTGACTTCGGCGGGCCCGTATGCCTTGAGGAGTGAAACGAGGTTGTCCATGAATTCGCGCGAGGCAATCTCGAGTATGAAATGATCGCCCCCATTTTTCACACAAGTATCGGTGAGCTGCAACTGGTCAACGAGGGCAGTTGGGGAGCGGTAAAAGGGCACGCACGTTGAGGGCGGCAAGCTGGACGTTGGGGTTCTTGTTTCCCATGCGCTTCTTGAGCGAGCGCATGGCCTCTTTGGGCTGGACGGTCTTGGAGCGGATGATGTCGGAAATTTCGAGGTTGAGCGCAATGTCCTCCCTGTGGGAATGAGTTAGTGAGGACGGATTCGATGCGGCGGCGCGGGGAGCTCACAAGCTGGACGAAGTGGCGCGCTCGACCTGATCGTCGAGGGCCGAGTTGGAAGATGCAAACCAGCCGGCCATGGTAAAGATGCAGCAGGGGTATCTCAAGTCAAAGAGAAGAAAGTTGGGAGAGGATGGATTGGGCTGCTGGCATGTGGACGGAACAGTACATGTATGGTTGGTTGGTTGGTTGGTTGGTTGGCTGGTTCCTTGGTAGGCATAGGTAGGTAAGCCAAGGCGGTGTGGCCCAAGCTCAGACGCCGCAGAATTGAACGGAACGGCTTGTTTTGCGCGTCGTCATGGTTCGAGGCGGCAGCCCTGGGCACTTAGGTAATGACTGGAAAACATTGCTGCCTACATGATGGTTATCTGCGGACTCAACACCATGTAAATGTCATGATTCTGCAGACTCCACCCCTCCTCATTCAGCTCCCCCGTGCTGCGCCCGCCGTCGTGCCCTGTGCGGGGCGACGTGCGTCAAGTCAAGTTGATCTGCTGAGCCACAGACCAACCTGCCTGACCTGTGGCGTCTGCGCCGTCTAGTCCATCGTCATCCTGGAAGCTTCCCATCACCACCCGGACATGCACCACCGCCCTCCCTCTCTCTCACCTCGTCCGCAACTCGACCAACCGCCGTTGCCGACTGCCAGCTTACCGTGACCTCACCGCACCCCACGAATCCATCGTTTCCCCGGACAAACCCTCGCTGCCGCTCGCTTACCCTCGACATGTCCACCCGATAAATCGCCCGCCATCGACACCCCGCGCGCGTGCCCATCGTCCTCCGACCCTCTACCATGACCTCTTTCCGCCCCAGCTCGAGCGGCTTGCCTGCAGGTGCACGCGGAGACAATGGACCCTTCCAGTCGAATCCAACCAAGGCCCTCTTACACATCGACGACCTCAAAGCCCGCGCCGAGGAGAGGCTGAGAGATGCACCTCCGACGGTATGTCCGCCATGTTTGGCCGAGGACGGGACCCTCTAACCAATCAACAGGTCGACCGGCTGCTCGCAGTGGCCGAGCAATCCACCAAACAAGTCGGCTATCTCCTAGACTATCGCCGCCCAGACTTTGCCTACGTCGAATTTCTCGTGGCCTCGGAGATTGTCTTCAACCTGATTCCTCGACACCGAGACGCGCCCATAGCAAAAGGTGATAGAGGGACCAGATACCATAGGCACAAGACCTTAATGAAGGTGCGACTACAACTGGCCCCGCAGCGAGATTTGACTAAACAAAATGACAGCAACTCGAGCAATGGACGGACCAAATGACGAGCGTTAAAGATATCATCGTCAACGACAACAGACGGAACGGTACACTGCCGCGACTGTCGCCCAAGGACATTCAAGCACGCCACACGAGCCTACCGGCGCTTGCATCTGGCACCACGCCCTACAGAACGCAGCGATACTCGGCACAGGATGAATTGTTTCTAGACACTGCAAGCATGCCCAACACACGGCGCCCTTCGGCAACATCGGAAGCGACTTCTGGGAGATCAACTCCCTTGAGCGCGGCAGACTCGCCGCGATACCGGATCGATCCAAGTCAAGCACCCACAAATGGAGTCAATGGGCTATCTACCCAGGGCGATGCACTGAGTGAACGCTTTGCAAGGCTCCGAGTTGGGAACCAATCATCGTCAAGACCTTCGTCGATTGCGATGCCTTTGCATACCGACTATGTAAACGCTCCCTCTGGCTCCTCGCGGGTCATGGGGCCACGAGCCATGCCCAATGGCGTTTTGCCCGCTCTGCCACCTAAAATACCCCTCGACACTCGATTACCTGCCTCTATGCCCAAAGAACCAAGTCCCACGTACAGCCCAGCGCGCAACATGCAGACTCCTGCGGACATTATTCCCCCTCGAACAACAGCACGCAGCCTGGCCCGCCAGAACTCAATCCCCGCCTCGAGCCCGTCTGCTGCACCCACCACCAATGGTGCCTCGGACTCGTATTTTCCCGGATCCTACAATGGAGCTGCTGTGCGCAGGAAATCGGTCCACGGGCCTCGGGAACTTCAAATCAGTTCTGAAAAGCTCTACGACTACCTTAGACGCTTCAATGTGCTGCTCATTGACGTGAGAAACAGACAAGATTTTGACGATGGCCACATTTATGGAAAATCAATCATGTGTGTAGAACCTACGGCGTTGCGGCGCGACATGTCTGCAGAGGAGCTATCGGAAGCTCTCATACTCTCCCCGGATGTTGAGCAAGAAATGTTTGACCGGCGCGACGAATTTGACCTCGTCGTCTACTACGATCAGTCAACCCCCGATGCGTCGTTCCTGACGAGGCATAGCCGAACCTCTCAAGAGTGGATTCTCAAATACTTGTACGATGGGCTGTACGAATTCAACGCGGAAAAGCCGCTGCAAAGGCCCCCAATATTGTTAATGGGAGGAGTCGAGGCCTGGGCTGACCTCCTTGGAACCGGTGCGCTAAAAACATCCGCAACTGCGTCAATTGTCTCGGACATGCAAAGCGGAAGAATTTCACGGCCGGTAAGACGACCAGTTGCGCGGCCGAGATACTACATGCCGCCAAAATTGTTTGACTACAATCCTCTAGATGCCGAAGAAGAGAAGAAGTTTTTGGAAAAAGCCAGGGGCGAACGTCCGACAATAGACCCATCGATGACGGCGGAGGAAGAAATGTCGTACTACCGCAGCACCGAGGACTTCATGCGGCGGTTCCCTGAAGCATCCGCAATCGAACCTCAGTCCATGAGTGCCCCACGGATACCATCACGGCCACCTCCAAGACCGCCCTCGCGCCCCTTGGAAAAGCAGGTCCAATATCCTGGCGCCGTGCCTGCCATTCCCTCGCGCCCCCCGCCAGCCGCCCCAAGAGTCAGCTATAGTGGCGTGCATGATAGAAACCATCCTGCAAACCACGTTGCGCTTCAACGAACATCACAGCTCCCTTCATACTTTCCGCCCAGTCAACTCCCACAAAACCTCCGCCTTCCCAGGACCGGTCTCTACAATTTTGGCGTCACTTGCTACATGAATGCCACAATCCAGTGCTTAAATGCAACGCTTCCGCTGACGCGCGTTTTCCGCGATGGAACTTTTGGGACGTACATTCAGAGGCAGAATTGGCGCGGTTCCCGGGGTCTCATGGCCGAGACTTATGCAACCCTTGTCCAAAATCTGTGGCAAGAAAATGCCGGGCCAGTCCGACCTAAGACCTTGCGCGAACTGTCGGCGCGCATGAACAGGGAGTGGGGACTGGACCGACAACAGGATGCGAAGGAATATCTCGACTTTATCCTGGACCTCTTGCACGAAGACCTCAACGTCAACTGGGCACATCCGCCGGCGCAAGCACTGACGGAAGAGGAAGAAGCGCGCCGGGAACGGCTTCCAAAGGCCTATGTCGCACATATTGAGTGGCTTCGCTGGTCCATGCGCGAGTACTCGATAGTCAGCGATCTTTTTGCCGGCCAGCATCTTTCGCGACTTCGCTGTCTGACTTGTGGTCACACATCAACGACCTACGAGACTTTTTACAGCATCAGCGTCGAGATTCCCCACAATCATGCGGCCGACATTCGCGACTGCCTGCGCAGCTACTGCGCGGAAGAGCGGCTCTCTGGCGACGAAGTCTGGCGATGCCCGCGCTGCAAGGTCGAACGAGAGGCAACCAAAAAAATCACCATCACACGCGCACCCCACTTTCTCATAATCCATTTCAAGCGCTTCAGCGCCTCGCACACGGAACGCGCGCGCAAAGTCCGGACACGGATCGAATTCCCACTGACAGGTCTTGACATATCGCCCTTCGTGCTACCACCACTAACGGCGGACGAGGAGCAGCACCTGATGCGGCGAGCGGACGGGGCCGAGACGCTGCGCAACCTCAAGGCCGACGACCGCATGACGCCGCCGTACCTGTACGGGGCGTACGCCGTCATGCGGCACCACGGCAGTGCGCTCAACGGCGGCCACTACACGGCGTGCCTCAAGGACACGGCGCGCGGCTGCTGGTGGAACTTTAACGACGCGCGCGTCCACGACTTCCAGCCCGACGCCGTGCGCGGCAGCGACCGCCTGCAGAGCGAGGACGCGTATCTTGTCTTTTATGAGCGCGAGAGGCTGTGGTCGGCGGATGGGGCGGCGCCGGTCGTCAATGGCGCGCGGTAGATCAGCGCCATTTTATGATGGATGGCGCTGAGAGGGAGGCAATTGTGTGGCCGTCGTCGTCGTTTTCTTGCATTTCTTGTTTTCGTTGTGCAGACAGGCGTGATAGCGCGGCGCCAGGGTGCGGTGGGTGCGTGGGTGTCAAGGTAGTTTGTTTGCTTCCTTTTTTCTCTTGTCTATTTGAGGCATCAAATCTTTCTCTCTTCACATCTTTTGACCTTTGGCCGTCGGCTGCCGTTGTTTGAATAAGACGGGGAAGGGGCCTAGGGGCTAGGAAGAAAGTCGCTCTTGTATGCCGTCGTCGTCGTGGTGCCGCCGTGGGTTGTTGGGTGGTTGATGTAGTTGGTAGTGGTGGTGGAAAAAGATCAAAGCAAGCAGTGCAGCACGATACCTATCAGATACCTACTACCTACACACAGTACGATGGTAGTACAAAAAAGGAAAGGAAAGAAAAAGCGGACGACAAAAAGATGATGGGATTTTCCTTTTCTCCATCTGCCTGTCGCGTGTTGCATTGCGTGTTGCATTGCGTGTTGCATTGCGTGTTGCATTGCGCTTCTGTTATCCTGCCCTCTCTCACATCGTCCATGCGGTCTCTCGTCTGACGTCTTCTCTGCGTCGTTCATGTTGTTAAGTGTTGGGGTACAGCGCACATAGTCAGTCAGTCCCATCGCTGACGCTCATCAGGTCAGCTACCTAACCTGCCAGCCAGCCAGCCAGCCAGTCAGCCAACTGAGCAGGCAACAAATGAGCAGATGTCGGACGGATAAGCATGTATAGGCGCACGACACGGTCAGAACATGCAGTCGAGTGTCAAAAGCACCGCTACGGCCACACCAACAATGTAACATATGGCAAGAAGCCGCAGCAGGGAGGGAGGCAGGTCTCGTAGGTATATTAGCTAGTCAGTTTAGTCAGTCGATTGGGCAGGCAATTGGGCAGGCAGGCAGGCAGGCAGGCAAGTCGACAGGTAGAATGGTACATCAACGTTGTTGACACATGACAGACAGATTTCTCTCTTATCCAGACGGGCCGGAAAGACGGACGGACGAGTCAGCGCGAGGAGGAAGAAGAAGAAGACGAAGAGAAAGGGAAAACGAAGGGGAAAAGAATTGAGAAAGAGAGAGAGACTGCCAATATGACTAACCCACCCATTCACTCCCCCTCCCGATAAACCAACCGATGCTCAAACGCCCACGCAAAAACCCTGTCCCAATTCCTACACAAATGCGTCGCGCCCATGCCATCGATGTGTCCCTGCGGCACGAGCACAGGCTCAAACGTCACATCCGCACTACACATGATACTCTGCCGAATATAATCAATGCAATGATCGCGATGCATGACAGGGTCCTGATCGTCGTTTCTAAACTCGTCGACCATGGCGCCAGGGTAGAACGCTTGTCGGATGTAGTCGAGGCAGTGCAGTTGGTGGAAGACGCTGAGGCCGTAGGCGCGGTGCGTCGAGGGGTGGTGTTTGGAGGGTTGCGCCCAGGGGAGGTTGCGTTGGTGGGTGCGCGCGATTTCGACGAGGCCGTCGCCGGGCGGTCGGAGGGCGGACCAGAGCGCGTTCGAGGCGGCGGTGGGTGTGCCGTTGGCGTAGGCGTGGTAGGCTTGGAAGGTTGTCGGCGTATCGAAGAGGACTGCCGTGGGGGTTAGCTGTGCATGTATGCATGTGTGTAGGTTTCAGGGATGCGAGGGCAACACGTCGTCGACCAACTACTACTACAACAACAAGAAACTCGGGGATTTGGAACAACTTACGCTCCTTGTCGAACCCTACCGGCGCGCGCGCCTCGTCGCCGCCATACCGCCCGCCCCGACGCGCGACGCCATTCGCATGCCCCCACATCAGCAGGCTGACGACAAAAAGCAGCAAGTTGGCCGCCGTCAGCGCCGCCGCCGGGCTGCGCCACCAGGGCCGCTTCTTGCGCCTCCTCACGATGCCTTCTCCGCCCGCGTATCCCTTACCCTCTTCCTCTTCCTGTTGGTCCTCGCCAACGCGCATGTATCCCTTCCATCCGCGCACGCCGGGGATGCCGAGCTTGCTGACGCGCCGCACGAAGCCGCCGAATAGCGGGCGCCCGCTGGGTTCCTGAGGCCCTGCTTGCGAGTGGTGTGGTTTTTCGCTGCGGTTATTGTTGTTGTGGTGCTGGTGCTGTGAGGGCGTTGCTGTAGCGCTGCTGCTGCTGCTGCTGCTGCCGCTTCCATTGACGTCACCCATGGCGTTGTGTCCCTCCTCTTCTTCTTCGGCTTGGGAGAAGGGCGAGTAGCGTGTCGTTGGTGACCAAGGCGACGGCGGGAGGGATGAGCTCTTGCGTCTGCCGCTGCCGCCGCTGCCGACGGCGCTGGTGCCGATGCTGGGTCTTTTGGCGTGTTGGGTGAACATCTCTTTGGAATAATTGCTTGATTTTGTCGTCTTCCTTCTGTATGGACTTGCCACGCTCCTGGGTTGATGTTCTCGTGGTTGTGGCTGTGATCTTTGCGTCCTTCAGCTCCGAGGCAGGATACGGACGACCGATGGCAAACGACGGCGAGCTGTGTGGGCAGAAAGATGGATGTGCGAAGAGAAGAGAAGAGCAAAAAGTGGAAGAAGAAGAAGATAATGAGAGGAACCGCGCGTTTCAATATCGCCTGCTTTCACAACGAGAAGAGACGCAATCCCGTCACTCACTTCTTCTCTTCCATAATAGGCCCTTTCACCAGGCGCTCTGCCAACTCCGCGTCCCGCGCAGGGCAACACATTCGATTGATTCGACCTGCGCAACAGCGGCGAAGTTTGCCACGGCGCCGCCAATAGCCTCATTGTGCGCCGGTCATCCCTTTGTCTGCGCAGAGGACGGTGCTCGCTTATGGATGTCAATAGAGCCGCGGTGTGGTTTGGCGAGCGGAGTTTTCTTTGTTGATCCACGCGCTAACATCCTAGGTGAGGAAATTTGCGTTGGTGCCATAGCGAATGGTCGTTGGTTGAGCTACTGCTATGGTGACAGGACAACACGTCGTGAGGTGTACAGTCAGTGCAGCGAAAAGGAGCTGCTGGATTTCCCCAAGTGAGCATGAAGAAGTCTAGAATGAGACAACAGCCGCCAAGTCTTTCCGTCTTTCTGAAGATCTCATGAATAAGAAAAGGAGGCGAGACTACGAAGTACAAGTCTGAGAAATAATACTGTCTCGGCTAAGTTGCAGCAATGACGGACCTGCATCAACCTACCAAATGTAAGCATGGCGCTCGCCTATACCAAGCCATCTTCTCTTTTTGCAGGAGACAACCAAAATGGCACTTGGCACCGATACCGGTTACATGGCTTTGGGCGGTATTCGACAACGAATGCAAGTGTCCCACGTGTGAGCCTGCAACAAAGAAGCCCACAAAAATCTGGTGAGTAGGTCCAGCACAGACGGTACAAACAGATGTAAAGATCGAGCGTAGGAGCAACGGCCAGTAAGATGAGGTAGGTGGTGAAAGAGAGGATGGAAGGTTATCCGAGCAGATGAATGCATGCCAGTTCTCGTACCACATGCATGTATGGAGTAAGGAGAAGGCAGGGGGCAGCAGACGATGCGAGCTTCTGAACAACAAAGGGCATGGGCTTCGTTGCTGGGCTTGGATTGACATCTTGGCTCTGGTGGTACATACCTGACTGTCTTGCAGAAACGGCTCAAAGTCTGGCCCTGCTGAGACAGTTGTCTCGGCGGATTCTGCAACTATGTTTGACAGGTGTTGGCAATTTTCCCTTGGTTGGTTCGTCGAGCTCCATGGCGGAGTGCCTTGGGACAACCCGTGGAATAAGCAAAGAGAAGAACGAGCCGCCAGAATACCTTCTGTACGTCCCTAGCGCGTCTGATCGCCGTAGCAAAGGAAAGGCTCCACCTTGATGGTCATCTTTCTTTTTTTGGGGCTGGCCAGGGCTACCCACCATGATCTCACACGTGGCCGGGCGCACCGGGGCTTGCGCCAGCAAAGGCGCACCAGGGGCGGGACGGGGAAGAGCGGTAGGCACGTGTTGATGATGGTAATAGTTATGATAGGTTGACGCTTGAGACTTCAGCTGCGGCGTCGAGCAGATTGCTGTGAGACTCGAGCGCGTGGCTCTTGCAGGCTGACGGCACGGCTGGCCGCTCCCCGATAGGAGTTGGATGGGACGGACGGGTGTTGCTTATGGCTCTCTGCGAAGGGGGTTTGTCCCGATTGGTGGAAGGTTCAAGGGGGCCAACGGGTTCGTACAGGGTTGGTGGTAAGGGTCTCTGGCATGGCCGGGGGCTTGAGACTGATGATTGCTTTTTGGATGTGATTGATAGATTAGCCCCGCGGCGGGTGGAACTGTTTCCCAAAAAGACGTGAGCGTGGCGGAGGAACGTGACACAGCATCGACGCCCTCTCTGGCCAGCAGAGCACCAGGCAAAAAGGAGAGGTTCAAATATGTATGTGTGGGGCTGGCCTGGACAGCACGGCCCGGGGTGGATCGGAAGGGCGTGAGGGGAAAGACGTGTACGACGGAGCGATGGTGTGGTGGTGGTGGGGCTGACGGGACAGGTTCTGGCGAGCTTCTAGAAGGCTTTCCGGGATGACGAGCAGATGGACCCCGGAGCGGGTTGCTTTTTGCCATGTGGTATGCCGGCGCATGCAGCATCTCTTCGTATTGTGGCAGTGGTGCGAAGATGGCGGCCATGTGTGGGTTGTAATTAGTGACGATCTGGCGTCATTATTCTGGGTCTGGTGGTAGGGCCGACTGATGGACTGGCGAGGGGATGGAGATGGAGATTAGACACAGTTTCCGGCCGGCGGCGGACGCCAGAGAACGAGGGACAGAGCAAGACGAAAGCTTGATGGCAGAAGGGGTTGGAGGTATTGGTTGGTGGTGTGTTTGACGCAAAAGGCGGCTGACTCGGGGGCGTCGATTCTCCAGCTCCACCGCAGTCCAGCTCGGTCCCCGCACGTGGGACACCCGGCGACTTGCTGCCGTGGTGGGAAAACAGTACAACATGGACGCCATTGAGTCGTGATAGGAGAGAGAGAGAGAGAGAGAGAGAGATGGATCATGCTCTGCTCTCCTTTTTAATCGTCTTCAACTTCAGCACTCACTTGGCGCCCGCGTCGCCCGCGTCGCCCTCGTCCGAACCCCTGCAGCCCTCTCCACACGTACCCAGCACTGAGCTGGTACTGTACCGTAGACCCACGAGCCAATGCGCCTATAACCAAACCAACTATCCCTACCCGCTCCCGTCCTCATCCCAAAACACCATCGCTCGACGCTTTCCTCCCTCGCCTCCCACGTCGACCCCACGCCCCCGACGACCTCGAATTCAACCTCGACCCTCACCCCCCTCGCCAAGGGCCCCGACGCCCCTCCTCGAATGCGTCGCCAGTCTACCCCCCGCTCATGATTCCTGCCCCGACTGTGACGCCGTTTCAATGGGCAATTCCAGCGGGAAGCCGGTAGTCTTTACAGACGAGGGTCCGTTTTTCCTCGTGCCCGTCTGCCACCGCGAGCTGACCCTGACCTCGTCCAGTCAACCTGAACCACTTCCGACTCCTTCGCGTCGTCGGCAAAGGCGCCTTTGGCAAGGTCCGCATTGTCGAGCGCAAAGACACGGGCCTGACGTTTGCCCTCAAGTACATTCGGAAGGATGAGGGTTAGTTGGCCTGCATTCGTGCATCCCTGGCAAAAAAAAAAAAAAAAAAAAAAAAAAAAAACTGACGCCGTGTAACACCAGTGGTGCGCTCAGAAAGCGTGCGCAACATTATACGGGAGCGGCGGATGCTCGAGCATCTCAACCATCCCTTCCTTTGTAACCTGCGCTACAGCTTCCAGGACATTGAGTACCTGTGCGTCGTCTCATCCGAGCCCGTGGCTCGCCCGCCTCGCTAACCCACACCCCGCAGGTACATAGTAGTCGACTTGATGAACGGCGGTGACCTCCGCTTTCACATTTCCCGCAAGACCTTTACCGAAGACGCCGTCCGCTTCTGGGTCGCCGAGCTGGGCTGCGCCCTGCGCTACATTCACAAGCAAGGAGTTGTCCATAGGGACGTCAAACCAGACAATGTCCTCCTAGACTCCGAAGGCCATGTCCATCTTGCCGACTTTGTAAGCTGACCTTTTTTCCCTCCGTGGCTGCAAGCTGACTTGGTAGAACGTCGCCTCCGACTTCACTCCTTCGAAACCCCTGACCAGCAAGTCAGGAACGCTGGCATATCTTGCCCCAGAGGTCTACGAGGGCAAGGGCTATTCGTGCGAAGTCGACTGGTGGTCGCTCGGTGTCCTCTTTTACGAATGTATATACAACAAGGTACGGGTCACGCCTCACGTCCATGTGTGGAGCTAATTGTTTAGCAGAGGCCATTCGAGGCGCGGTCCCACGATGAGCTCTCCAACAAGATCCAAAAGGCTGACGTGCCATATCCCGTAACGAATCCCCCCGTCTCCATGCCATGTTTACACGCCATCAGCTCGCTGTTGGAGCGAGACAGAAGAAAGCGAATCGGAGCCGCTGGCTTTGAGACATTTACAGACAATCCCTTTTTCCGGGCAATCGACTTTGTAGCGTTAGAACGCAAAGAGGTGGAGCCCGTCTTTACCCCGTCGAGCGACAAGACCAACTTTGACGCCACATATGATTTGGAGGAGCTGCTGCTGGAGGAAGCCCCGCTCGAGGCTCGGGCAAGACGGCAAAAGCCCCGTGAGGCTCTCAAGGAAGACGCGACTGAGCAGGAGATTCGGGCAGAGGAGCTACACAAGATGATTGAGACCTTGTTTGAGCCCTTCAACTACACGACCGTGTCGGCCGAGCGAGCGCCGCTAAACAAGGACGCGGGAACGCCCACGTCGACTTCGGAAACCCCTGGATCGACCGAGCTTCCACGGCCAGCATCGTCGCGGGCTTGTGGTGAGGAGACGGGAGGACACAAGCTGGTGCATACGCTCACGAACCCGGGCGGCCACCACAGCAGCAACCGCTCGCCATTGCAGCCCTCGTCAAGATCAACGACACAATCTCCCAATGGATCGCCGCCGCTACCTTCGCACCTCATCGCCACGAGCGCACCGCAACAACTACCCCCTCAACTGCACGACGACTACTTTGACAAGCCGCCGCACATCCCACCAACCACGCCGCCCTCTTTCGCCCGCCACGTCCTCCCAGCCAACCCGTCAAAACAACGCGGCAGCACGCGCAGCACGAGCATGGGCGGCGGCGTGCAAGTGGTGCTCAACGAGACGGGGTCGTGGGCCGACATGGCCAACGCGCTGTCGCCCAAGTCGATGCACAACAACACGTCGCCGACGAGCAACAATGGCGGCGCGGTGACGGAGACGGCCGACGCGGCGGGCAACCCGCAGCACCAGCGGCCGTCGGGCATGCTGGGCTTTTTGAGCCGTAAAAAGGGCCGGGACCGCAGTCCAAAGGCCAAGGAGAGGGGCGTGCTCGGGAAGGAGGGTGCTAGAGTCATCATCAGCCAGGGATGAATAAGAAAAATCTTGATCACCATTTGGGAGTGAAAATGCTTGTCGTGGACGACGTCTTGGTAGGGCGCTAGAGCTGCTTCGAGAGCAGTGGCAAGAAGCAGTCGGGAGCGAGCTCTGGGCAAGGGCGCGCACGCCTTTTGACGACGAACGGCCGGCCAGGCCAGGTCACGACGAAAGGACGTGTTTTTTGCTCTTTTTGAATTTCCTCTTTTCATTATATCCTCTCTTGTATTCCCAATTCTTTTTTTTTTTTTTTTTTTTTCTGCAATCGATCCATCCATCGATCCATTCCGTTGGTCTGACTGCTCCACAACTTTCTTTCAGTTGTCACCACCACCACCTTTGCCTACTCTTCTCTTGGCCACGCAGCAGCACTAGCAGCACGCACGCACCTTTTTACCGAATTGCTGCTTTTTTTTTTTTTTTTTTATTATTATTGGGGGGGGGGGGGCGCGCTTGCTTGCCTACTTGCCTATTCACCCTACCTACCCACCAACCAACCAACCACGTAGTACCTGTAGTCTGGACTTACGGACGTACGTTTGTTACTTGTTACTTGACGCGAGCCAGTCAGCGAGCGAGCGAGCGATCGAGCAGGCGAAGTCAAGAGGCCTTCTTTTTCGTTCCCCTTTTCTTTTCGACCTTGATTGGATTTTCTTCTTCTTGTTCGTTTGTGTTGTCTTTTTGGGGGGGGAGGTGGCGTTTAGGAAGGCTACATGAGCTGGATGATGGAAGGAAGTAGGTGCGTGAGTGCGTGAGTGAGTGAGTGTGCAACCACCTCAAATAGCAGCAGTGGCGGCGGCGGCGGCGGTGGATGGATGGATGGACGTGAGCAGATTCGATTGACTCGACTTGACGCGACACAATCCAATCGAACAACAAAAACCCTGAGCTGAGGCGGATGGGCGGATGGGATAAGGGAAAGAAAGAAAGAAAGGAAGGAAGAAAGAACGAACGAGCGAATGAATGGCGGAGATGTTTTTTTTTTTTTGGGGGGGGGGGGTTTCAAAAAAAAAAAAAAAACACGGACAGATGGACAGACAGACACAGACAGACACAGACAGACAGACAGACAGACGAGCGATGGAGACTGGCTGGAGTGAGACAGAGGGATGAATTTTTGAATGGATGGGATGGAAGGGAGGAAGGAAGGGAAAAAATTCATATTGAATGTTGTCCGGCAGACAGTGGTAGTCCCGTCCCGTCCCTCCCCTTTTTGCTGTCGAATGTCGTATGTGGTCTACTCCCATTGTCATCCATCAATCCATCCGTTTCCTCAGCGCCGAGCAAGTGAGCAAGCGAGCAAGCAATGCCATTAACCATGTCAGTCATGGTTTCGATATAGAATCAATCGATATGTGGCAAGCCAAGCCAAGCCAGACCAATCCCCCACTCGTCCTCCTCGCACTTGCACTCGAGGGGGATAAAAAAAAGAGGATTTTTTTTTTAAAAAAAAAAAAAAAAAAAGCATGATGACCCAGCCCAGCCCAGTCCAGTGAAGCTAATCCATCCATTCATTCAGTGAGTCAGTCACTCGAAACCCCCCTGCCTCACTCACTACTCTCAAGACACCGACGACACCAGAAACGACAGTGCAAACAGAAACAAAGCACCATGATGATAAAACGACCCACGACCCCAAAAGGGGTAAAAAGGGGGAGGGAAGAAGGAGGGCAAAGGGGAATGGAAGAGAGGGAGAAAGGGGAAAGAAGAAAACAAAATCAAATCTCCTCCATGGTGCCGGCCGGCTCGTCATCCTCGCCCGACTCGTAGCTGCCGACGGAGCTCATTTCGTCTTCCTCGTCCGAGTCGTCTTCTGCCTCGTCGGCCGACTCTTTGGACGCGTATTTGAGGACGTAGTCTAGCGCGCAACGAGTACAGGGTCAGCGTTTTACGACCAAAGCCCAAACCTCCTTCCTCTGCTCTCCAAGGTTGATCCCAAAGATTGAAAGACGCAGTGAGCGACACGACGTACCCCTGACTTTAGCATTGTAGCTCTTCTCCTCGCGCATGAGCAGGGCGGCGGCCTCGCCGTTGAGCGGGTCGGTCGGGTTGGGGTAGCGCAGCAGCTGCGGCAAAAAGACCTCGAAGATGTTGATGAGCTCGTACATTGGCGACCACTGCTGGTTGATGACGTCGAGGCACACGCTGCCCGACAGCTCGTCGATGTTTGGGTGGAAGATTTTGTTGGTGAAGCCGATCGACGGCGACTTGTACGGGTATTGATCGGGGAGCTCGACGTGGATGTTCCAGTGCCCGCCAGCGAAGGGTGCTTTTTGTCGCGTCGCTTGTCAGTTTTGTTCTTTTGCTCTCTTTCCTGATGGTGTTGTCTTGGCGGACTTGTGCGTGGTGAGGAAGGAATGCGGGCAGGCAGGCAGGCAGGCAGGCAGGCTATGACGTACTCTCTTCTGGGCCCTTGAAGCGCACGTAGAATTCTTGCCTAAGCATTCCAATCAATCAGCCGCTGTCCGCGCCCTTGGCCGCCACGTGGTGGTAATGGATGCGACGCACACTGCGCACTTGTTAGCCATGACTCTTGTTCCCCCGGCGGACATGTTCCTCACTATTGTCACCCACGAGCGTGACTTCCCAGTCGCTCATCAACCTGCAGTACGCCGTCAGTCAGTCGGTCCATCAACGCTGCCGGCAGCAGCCACTCCGTCTCGCGTCGCGTCGTGTCGACGTGCGGCGGGTATACGGGTGGATGGTGGTGGTAGTGGCGAGTCGACGTACAGCCTGAGAAGCTCGTTAGCAAAGCCATGCACCGTGCTGGACGGACAACGACGTACTTCATGACCTGGTGCGCCGCGCCCAAGGAGGTCCTTGGTCAGCCGTCTGCATCTTCTTTTTCTCTCTCTTCGTTTCCGCAGGAGCAAAGATCAAGCACCACTCACATCAGACTCGATCCTCCGCTTGGGGCTGCTCATTGTGCCAGATGTGTAGTTGGGTCGTGGTTCGTAGATGTGCGGGGAACGAGGTGGAGGCGCGGTGGTGGTGGTGGTGGTGGTGGTGGTGGTGGTGGTCGTTGAGGTGGCGTTGGGGTGAGGTGAGGGCTCGCAGCAGTACAAGTGAGAGGTGTCACTAGTGAAGCGGTAGTGTTTGAATATGCAGCGAGCAGCAAGCTGGCAGGCAGACAGGCGGATGGAAGGACGGATGGCGCAAGATAAGCTGGGTCCGGTCGTGGTCAAACAAGGTAGCAGGTGACTAAGGTGCTGTGCTGGGCCGGTCCGATACCGCGGGGAGCGTGATCACAGTGCCTGTCCGGAACGGGATGGAGAGGGAGTGTGGCTTT
>NW_027117307.1:0-23460 GCF_038021145.1 Phyllosticta citriasiana
CGACTTGGAAAGGGCCGTCACCGTCACTTGCTCGACTCAGAATCCCGATGTCCCCAATGGAAACATTTTCGTTGTCAAGACAAAATACTGCCTCACTTGGGGTCCCGGAAATTCCACTCGGTTGGTTATGAACCATACAATCGAATGGTCTGGCAAGAGTTGGCTGAAAGGTGAGGTTTCGATATGCAAATGGACTCGGTTGTGAAGATGGAGCGACTAATTAATCGACAGGACCGATCGAAAAGGGAACCAACGATGGACAAGGCCAGTATGCCAAGGACCTTGTGGCTGCTCTCCGTGCCGCCTGCTCTGCCAAACCCATTACCAAAGCTGCCACCGGAGGCAAAACAAAGAACAAGAAGGGCCGCAAGAAGGGTGCCGCCGCAACCTCTCCAGAAATTGCGGCTGCCGCGCCCCTCGCCTCCGCTGACAAAGGTGGTGATTGGGGTCTCCTGGAACCGTTGCATGGACCTCTGCGCCCAATTACTGATATGATGCCGAGCTTCGTTTCGGCGCAAGTTGTCATTATGTTCCTCAGTCTGCTGCTGCTTACGTCATGGTTCCGCGGTGGCGCTCCAGCTGCCGGCCGCAATATCTCGCCATATGGTCTCGCGACCCCAGCTCGCATTGCGGCATATGAGGAGATGTGGCGGCGGGAAGAATCGGAGCTGTGGGACTGGCTTGAGGAGCGTGTGAGGATGGACCGTGCGACGCCAATGACGGCGGGCAAAGGACCGTCGAAGAGAGCCTCGGCGGCCATGGGACAAAAGATGCTGGCAGAAACAGAACGCATGAGCCAGCGGCAGATGGAGGAGGCGATTCGCGTCACGCAAAATAAGCTGGAGACGCTGAAGGACGCGGTTGAGAGGCAGCGAGACCGCACGTGGGACGGCGCGGCCACCCAGTCTGAGGCTGCGACAAAGGGCGAGGAGAGTCCCCAAGAGTTGTGAAAGTCGCTAGTGGTGTGGACATTATGAGTGGTGGATCCTGTATTTCCATGAGAAGGCGTCTTTGGGGCGTGGAGGTTTTATTCCTGGTTTGCTTGCATCCTTATGCTCATCCTTTTTCTACCCTGGATATCCCCCATTGCCTGTGCGTTCTTTCCTTTTTCTGTTCATGTTGGGCGTTTTCCTACAAAATATTCTTTTTCCCTGTCTTTTTCCCTTTCACAATCATTTCACTGGCGTTTTTCTTTCCTTGCGTGGTTTTCATCAGTCTTGGGCTCATCAGCTTCCGGGTTTCCTTTCTTTTACAAGGGTTCCTTTTCTGCGTGCTTTTTCCCTTCCTGGCCTTGTTTCGATGGGTAGCTGCGCTACATGATTGCATGCGAGATCGCGTCTCTCTGGCTTTAGATATCAAACCTCGGCACATCCAGCCGCTTCTTGATTCCTGTTCCAGTCACCAAACAATGCGTGCGCTCGGATCTGGTGAGCTCAGATCGTGGTTGCACTGTCGCTTCTTTTCTATGAGAACAGGAGAGTAAAGACTAGTCTAACAGCTACCTTAGTTGTCGTCCCATCCTTCACACTTGGCCTTCATCAACGCTTGCTTTTCACGACCGTAGCTGCCAAAAATCGGGATGGCTCTAGCAGGGCGGACAGAAACTGCATATCCTCCCAGAAAGAATTCAATCACTACCGTCCCATGGCAACCGGAACAAACCTTCGTCGCGCGCGCGGGCCGGCGGACGGGTCCGAGTCGTCAAAAAGCCTAACAAAAATAGCCACAGAACTTTGAAGCCGAAAAAAGGCCAATGGACGCCAGACGGCTCAGGATGGATGATGCAGGCGCTCGCTCGCTGCCTGCCTGCCTGTCTGCCACTTGCTCTGCTACGTGGTGCGTATCTATTTGTGCTCCTGCAGCTGATGATGATATGTGGGCTTGTTTTTGTGGCTGAGGGGAGGAAATGTTAGTGATGACGCTCTCTGCGAGGCTGAGGCGCTTGGTGGTTGGTTGGGTGGGTGCCTGCGCATGTGGTCGTGAATACCTGCGGGATAGTGGGGGGGGGGGGGGGGGGGGGGGAGGAGGGGGGCAGTTGGTCAGTCCAAGCGCTGGCCGGTGAATGCCGTGACGTGCATGATTGCGCCAGAGGCGAATACGACGGGGCTGAGTAAGCTGGAAAAGCGCGACGAGGCTGGTGGATGGCAGGAGAGGAGAGGAACGAAGGTATGGATATATCACTTTGGCATTCCTCTGTGGTGACGTTGCCGCGTCACATTACTTGGAGAGTTGATGAGCATCATGTCAGGCCCTTTCATTCAAGCACTAAAGATGAACATCTGCTGCAGTCGCTTTTGCCGCGCCGAAGCATGGACCAGTCTGATATCGGATGAAGAAGAAATACGAAAAATGGTTCCCAGAACTTCCAAGACAACTCCCTGCCCAATTCCGCGGGAGACCCGCATAATCCAATCAACCTGTTAAACTACGCATCGTCATCAGCTACCACTTAGCCTTCTTAAGCGGCAGCAGCCTGCAGAGGCGCCGCCGAGCTCTCGGTTACGCTGGGAGCCTGGGCGCTGATGTCTGGCAAGCCCGGGTGGACGCCGACGCGCTCCTTGGGGAGCAAGTCAACCAACACCTGGTTGGGTTTGTTGCTCTTGCCGGTAGAGAAGACGGAGTTGTCCTTGTAGGCCCTAACACATTCGATGTACTTGTCGAAGAGATAGGCCGAGTCAAGCGGGCCGCCCTTGGCCTCGGGGTGGAACTGGGCGGAGAAGATGGGCCGGGACTTGTGGATCATGCCCTCGTTGGAAGAGTCGTTCAGGTTGACAAAGAACTCCTTCCATTCGGAGTCAAGGCTGGTAGCATCGATGGCATAGCCGTGGTTTTGCGAAGTGATGTGGCACTTGCCCGTAGTGAGGTCAAGAGCCGGAATGTTGTGCGCACGGTTACCGTACTTCATCTTCACGGTGCGAGCACCGGCAGCCAAGGCAAGCAGCTGGTGACCCATGCAAATACCCATGACGGGGACTTGGCTAGTCTCAATCAGCTTGCGGAGGTGGTAAACAGTCTCCTGGCAGTGGGTCGGATCACCAGGGCCGTTGGAGATGAAGACACCGTCAAAGTGGTGTGCGACCTTGTGGATAGGGTAGTCGTAGGGGAACGCAGTAACGCTGGCACCACGGCTGACAAGGCTGCGGAGGATATTCTCCTTGACACCGCAGTCAATCAGAGCAACGTGCATGTCACCGAGGCCGGAGCTGACGTGGAAGGGAGCCTTGGTGCTCACACGGCGGACCAGGTTGATGCCCTCAGGGTCAATATAGGCCTCGTCTTCGTCGGCGTCGTACTCCTCGCCAATGCTGATCCTCGCGAGCGAGGAACCCTGCTCACGGAGGTAGGTAACGATGGCACGGGTGTCGACACCGGAGATGGCAGGGACGCCTTCCCTCTGGCACCATTCTGCCAGACTTTCAACGGCAGTCCAGTGGCTGTGCTGCTCCGCAACATCCGCGACAACAATGCCAGCGGCCTGAATGTTGGGAGATTCAAAGTATCTGAGGAGGCCAAACTCGTCCTTGACAGACGAAGGAACACCGTAGTTGCCAATCAGGGGTTGGGTAAAGACAAGAATCTGGCCACGGTAGGAAGGGTCGGTCATGGACTCGGGGTAGCCGACGAGAGAGGTGGTGAAAACGGCCTCACCGCTGATGTTCTTCTTGGCACCAAACGATTTTCCGGAGTGGATGGGCCCGTTCTGCAAAGATGAGTCACGACTTGCGAAAATTTACCCATTTTCCAATTGATGCGTACCTTGATGGTGAAAGTAGCCCTATCCTTGGTAGCCCTGGAGCGAGCAATGCTTTGGGCGGTATTGTTCTGGACGGTGGCCATGAAGCGGGCCTGCATGCCGGCCTTGGAGAGCTGGCCAAAGGCCCCGACGGGCCTCAGCATTGAAGGCTTCGCAAGCTTTGCAAGCATTATTTTCTGGATGATGTGTTGTCGACTCAGGTGGCGATTTGGAGCGAGTAAAAGGCCGTTCAGTTGATGGAGGCCTTCCACAGGTGGTCTGTCAATGCGTGAGTCAAGCTGGTCGTGCGGAGAGGTGGGAAGCGGCGGATGATTATTACCAGAGATGTAGTCCTATGGCACAGCCGTTAGCAAGCGTTTTCAACTGAAACCCGTCGAAATGCGGTCAAGCAATGGCCGCGACGACGTCGTAGGGCGCAAGGATAGGGCGTAGATAACAACAAGCCAGGCGGCCAACGTACCTGAGAAGTGAATATGGTCTGAGCAGAACGCATTCGCGAAATTGGCGGGTCTGTCAGTTGTGGTCGATGGGGCGCAACGGCGAGCGTTGCCTTGCAATTGCTGTGTTGTGTGCAGAGCAGAAGAGGTGGTGGAGTTGGGTTGGTTGAAGAGGGACGGAAGAGATGAGAGAATCAGTGTGGGAGACAAGGTTATGTGAGGTGGGGCCGGCTACGTAAAATTTCACTGGCCGCACGACCGAAGTCCAAAATTCGCATCCTCCGCATCGCGCATTTGGTTGCTAACAGCTTTCTGTAACGCAATTATTCTTCTGCCTCGTCACTGGTCGCTTCCTTCACTGACCACATCACCCTGCCCAGCTCGGAGCCCTTGCTGCTCTTTGATCCTCGACAATCGCTTTGCAACGACGTCAACGCCATCATCGCCTTATCTGGTTGTCCTCGACGAATGGCTGAAGCCCCTGTTCTCTTTGAAAGAACTACCAAAAGATGACGTCCAAAAGAAAGCAAATGCGCCTTGCCTTGAATCGAAGACAGCATCGACAACGTGGGCATTCGCGAAGGTCTTCAGTGTCCTGTGACCAACTCCCGACCTATGCGCCCAGTCCCTACCAATATTGATTTCTTCCGGCAGCCATTGGCGTCGACTTACCAAGAACTTACAGTGAATAGGGGCGAGTGGACATGGCTTTGCAGGCATGGCTTGTCAAAACAATGTCTTTGGTCCTTGTAGTGATCAAGGCTCACCAACGGCGTAGCCGCCTTCCAGTGCTCTGGCTTGTACTCGTTTTGCTAGCTACATGCGGCCAATACTGCAACAAAGACTGCGAATCGCAGCCAAGCTCCACGCGACTCGAGATCACAAAGTTCCTTCGAGTCAAGATGTCAAACTTTAGATGCTCAGCTTCCAGACAAGGGTTAGCCCCGTTGGACGACGGGACGCTTTGCAACACAAAACAAATCCCTTGTTTTGCAAACACAGCGACCTGCTCTGTTTTGGGCCACGCAGCATCATCTGCTAGTTCTCGTATAGACTGCCTGCAATGCGAGTTGCGGGGCACACCCATCCGACGCCCTTGAGCATTCCGCCGCCAGGTGTCGGCGGGCCGTCCCCATTTCTCCCATCCAATCGATCTCCTGAAGCAGTCTTTTGGAAAGACGGCCAACATTCCCTGTTTGCTATGGCGCTCCATGCTGGACGGGCATCCCCTTGACAGCGGAGGTCAAGGACAACGGTGCAGCCGACGCCTGTGCGACAGATGCATGTCTTGCGAGTGTCCAAACGGGTAATCTGCGCCAGGGTCCCATTCGCCCATAACGACATACAAATATAAACCGCCCTGCTCACCAGCACTGCTCTTTGGTTTACGGTACGAGTTTGGACACGCGATTTACCAGCCACCATGTCGCGCTCCCTCGCTCTGTTGGCGCTTGTCATCGCAGGAGACGCCGCAGTCTTGGATTGGACCACCGCTTACGCCAAAGCGAGCTCAGCCCTCCAAGGGCTCACTGTGGAAGAAAAAGTTGGCATCGTTACTGGTATAGGATGGCAGAAGGGGCCATGTGTTGGCAACACCTCGCCCGTTCCCAAGATTGGCCTTCCATCTCTGTGTCTTCAGGACGGTCCCTTAGGAGTCAGATTTGCCCAGGGAATCACTGCTTTCCCGGCAGGAATCCACGCCGGCGCCACTTGGGACAAGCATCTGGTTTATCAAAGAGGCGCTGCCATGGGAGAGGAGTCAAGAGCTCTTGGAATACATGTTCAACTAGGTCCCGTGGGCGGGGCTCTTGGTAAAGTAGGTCGGAATGTTTCGTTTCAAGTCAAGTTTCTTCACACCTTTGTGGAGAAAGAAAACTCTGGAATTCTTCAAGACTTGAAACTCAGTGGTTCTGAAATATCAAAATTAAGAGAGCGTTCATTTTGCTATTTCGAATACCAGGCCCGCCGAATCCCCCTTCTTTGTTCGTGTGCCTTGAGACTTTACATTTGTTGAGCGCCTTTCTGGTCATTTCTATGAGGAGCATTCGATAACAAATGCCACAGATACCTGAAGGTGGTCGAATTTGGGAGGGTTTTACCAATGACGCCTATTTGTCGGGGATTCTCATGCAACAATCCATCAAAGGCATACAATCAGCAGGAGTACAGGCCTGTGCCAAGCATCCGGTTGGAAATGAGCAAGAAAAAAACCGCGAGACGATGACATCAAACATCGATGACCGCACTCTCCACGAGCTGTACATGTGGCCATTCGCAGACTCTGTCCTCGCCGATGTGGCCGCGATGATGTGCTCTTACAACAAACTCAACGGAAACTGGGCGTGCGAGAGCGACAAGCTCCTGAATTCTCTGCTTAAAGATGACCTAGATTTCAGGGGCTATATTACGTCGGATTGTTAGTATTGTCTCGTTTGTCGACATCGTCCTGCTCTGACTTGACTTCAGGGAATGCTCAACACTCCTCGATCCAGGCTGCATTGACTGGCCTGGACATGTCAATGCCTGGAACGGACTACAATGGGGGCAGCATCTACTGGGGACCGACGCTCACTGAGCTCGTAAATAACGGCACCGTGCCTGCAACAAGACTAGACGACATGGTGAGGAGGATTCTTGGCGGCTGGTACAAGCTACAACAGGACCAGGACTACCCGCCCGTTACTTTCAACTCTTGGACCGGCGGAACCGGAGGGCCTAACGTGCAGGGCTCTCACAGTAAAATTGCACGACGGGTTGCACGGGACGGCATCGTGCTTCTCAAGAATGACAGGAACACTCTCCCGCTGAGACCAAGTGGCGGAAGCATCGCTGTAATAGGATCTGATGCGATTACAAACCCGGACGGTCTCAACGCCTGTAAAGACAAGGGCTGCAATAATGGCACGTTGACCATGGGATGGGGCTCTGGCAGCGTTGAGCTTCCAGTAAGTGCAGATTTGCTTCCCAGCTTTCCCCCAACGAGACTCACGAGAGGCATCCAAATTTTGGGCCTGGAGAAAATCGATCGTGGTTGAAAACAAGTCTTTCAAAATGAGTTTAGGAAACTTGTTTTGGAAGATGACAGCCTTGTCAACGCCCTTGTCAAGAAACTGGTTTTCAGTAATAGTGAATCCAGAATAGGGGACTAACTCGGATAGCTTCTGGGCCGCACTCGAAAGCTAACACGCTTATCTACAGTACCTCATTGATCCTCTGAGCGGTATTCGCAATCGCCTCAGTGGAACCACCACCAATGTGATAACCTCGACGACAGACGACAAATATGCCGCTGCAGGTGCGGCAGCTGCCGCGACCATGTCGATCGTTTTCGTCAATTCCAACTCGGGCGAAGCGTACATAACAGTCGAAGGCAACGCCGGTGATCGCATCAACCTCGACCCCTACCATGACGGCAACGGGCTCGTCGGCGCTGTCGCCGCAGCTGCCGCAGGGAAACCCGTCATCGTGGTGATCCACAGCGTTGGACCTACGCTGCTCGAGTCTATACTGTCGCATGCGAACGTCGTGGCAGTCGTCTGGGCGGGTCTTCCCGGCCAGGAGAGCGGAAGCAGTCTTGCTGACGTGCTTTTTGGCGACTATAGCCCAAGCGGAAAGCTGCCCTTTACGATTGGCAAGTCACGAGCAGATTATGGCGACGTGGCTGTTGAGCCGAGCATGGTGGACAGCTACGAGGAGGGGCTGTACATTGATTACAGGCACTTTGACAAGATGGGTATCACGCCACGCTATGAATTCGGCTACGGTTTGTGTAAGTCTTTCCCCCTTTTCGGCGTGGAGAGATCCGAATGCACACAAGGAGCTGCTGTTCGCCAGAAGCAAGTAAAGCGGAGGGAAAAAATCTCGAATGATGCCATGGACTGAGAGAAGCTAACCTGCCACACCAGCCTACACACACTTCATTTACTCATCCCTGGCCATCCAGCCAGCCACCGCGATGCCCAATGGCCTGTACGACACAATCGCCGTCATCACATGCACAATCACAAACATAGGACTCTACGCCGGCGCCGAAGTTGCTCAGCTCTACCTGTCGCTGCCGCCTTCGGCGCCCGACTCGCCCATTCAGCAGCTCCGCGGCTTTGACAAGGTCAAGCTCGCGCCGGGCCAGGCCGGCACGGCGACCTTTGTCCTCCGCAAAAAGGACGCTAGTTACTGGGACGTTGCGCGGCAGCAGTGGGTCATTCCGCCTGGCGAGCATCGGTTCGTCGTTGGCGCGAGTTCTAGAGACAGGAAGCTGCAGGGCGTTTTGATTGTTGAATAGGGCCTGTTCAAATTCTGTCCGCTCTTGAGGTTTTCTTCTTCCTGGTTGGGCTTTCTCTTGTTATGAACTTTTTCTTTACTTGCTTCCCTTCATAGCCTCTACCTACGTGCAGGGTATCTGTTGTTTAATTCTAAGAGAAGGCAGTGCGGTGGTGTCTTATTTGTAAGTAAGTAATTGGGCGCCACTGCTGCTGTAGATATTGCAAGGGAATACTTCTCTGTTCATAAAAAAAAAAGACGATCATCGTCCGAGGACTACATTGAAGGAGGAACTGAGTCGACTGTGGCTGATAGTGAAGTTCAAACGGAGTCTTTCCCCGTATTACTATAGATCTAGTCGACTGCATGGATTTGCAGGCGCATCCCTGCTAGTGCTTATAGCTACCCTATCCTACAATCAACGACAGTGCCCCTTCCTCTCTTATCTGGATTGCGGCAGTTGCTGTACAAGCCAATGCCCGTTGACGTCGGAAGCGACCCTGGAAAATGACCAGAACCCGCAAAATTGCACGAGGATTTGTTGATTACGACGAGGCTCGGCAGCCCTGGATCTTGTTCCATGAGGCGGCTTCACCAATTACTGACAGGGCTTACATCACTGACCCTTGTAAGATGGCGTGCAGACGCGATGATGATGCGCAACAAGGAGGAAGACCATCCGCAACTTTATCATTATGAACGCACTTGTGGTTCCATAATCGCATAGGAAGTCTTCGGCAGGCAGGCGAGGCGGCACTGGACGTGGGCGCCGATGGAGCCTGTCCCCAAACAGGAATCCTCGGAATTTTCTGTTTACAGATTCTCTGCTGGAAGATGCGGAAGAGGACGATATCTTTGCAGATTTGGACAGTGATGCAGCAGCCACGTTGGTTGTCGCATATAACAAGGTGCAATTACGCTTGGAGAACCATAGTCGTTCGAGGGTCCGGGACGAAGACTATGGCAGGACTGAAGTAAATTTTCACTGAACCACTCCTCTCGACATTCAATGGTTAGGTGCGGCCTGTCCAAGATTCGACTCCTTGTGGCTTCTTGGATTTTTTAGCACCTGGGTCGAAGTAGGTTTTGATAAGTTGCGTGAGTTTATACGGCGCCTCTTCGTGGATCCCGTAGACAACATTCAGCCATTCCAGCGCCTTTCCCACGCGAGAGGAAGCTTGAATCTCGATGATTTTTTCTTTTGGTGGATTGCCGACAGTTCGTGCCTGATCTAACAAGGCATAAAGTGGGACGTTGGGAGGCGGCGTCTCGCCAAACAGAATACCTCCGCGCTGACTTGTCGTAAGGTTGAAGATTTGGAATTTCGGTTTGAAGTCATCCGCCTCCAGTTGTTCCATTTTCCTCCGAACCTCTCGGTTGGAGATTTTGTCGAGCGGGGCACCGTACAATTCGCCCAAGTTGAAAATCTCGGTGACGCCGCCTGCCCGTGCTGCTTGCAACGTATGTTCAAACCATTTCAAGCTCCATTTCCGCCCGCTCGCAGCTTCGAGGGCTGCGAGATTGGCATTCGCCTCCGGTTCCTCGTTGCCTTGGGTCGCCTTCTCATAGGCTTCGATTGCGCCAGCGCGATCCCCTTTCTCTTGGAGGTATCGCCCAAGCGCCATCCAAGCGGACGTCTTGTGAAAAGTTTCGGAAGCTTCGAGCCACTGGTCACTCAAACTCTTCTTCTTCTTGCCAAATATTGATCTGGGTTCTGGTTCTGGTGCTTCCGGTAGTTCAAGCTCCAATACTTCTCGCACGAGTTTGATTGCGTGGTCCAACTGGCCTCGGCTGTGTGTGAGTTCAGCGGATAGCATCATTGCTTGCGGATCCTTTCCTTTAGCAAGCAAGGCCAGCTGTTTCATGACAGGGGCAAGCTCCATTGAGTGCATGAGTCTGGCGTCAATACCATGGCCTTGTTGATTTGCGCGATGCAGCAGGTAGACGACTGCCTGCTGATTCCCATTGGCAGCCAGGGCAAGTAATAGCTTTTTTCCAACTTGACGCGCCAACGGTGGCTGATGCGGGAAGCAAAGACAGCGGCCAACGGAGTATATCTCATGCTGTGATATCTGGTTGACTAAGAGAGCGTTGCAGGCGTTAGAAATGCGGTTGTCCTGGGGCCATATTCCACAATACGAAGATGGAAGATTTCAACTTCCGGAAATGTCCAAGACTTACAATCTGCTGCCGCCACAATATTTTTGTTGGCCTCTGGTTGGGTTACATTGGTGAAAGCTTGGAGCAGGGGTCTTATCCGCTCTTTTATCGAATTTCCAATGACGGAAAAGTCCACGGCCTCAAGTAAAAGTGTGGCGACATCCTTTGGTGGTGCATCATCTTCTAACAGAGCACCACGTCGGACGGGTATTTTTCTTGGTGCTCTTCTTGGTGCTCTGACTGCATAGCCGCGCTGTTGGTGCACTGTGTTTGCTCGCTCCGTACAACGTCTCATCAAACAGCAAAACAGGCAATCGTTTTGAGCTGCATTGACAGGCCTGGGAATAGTTCTCGAAAAACCGCGTCGGAGCTGTTGGCGGAGCATGGTTCGGTGACGTTGAGAAGACATTCAAATGGGTTCCCGTCCAGTCCGTTCGGGTTCTTAGTCCGGGGGCAGTCGGGCCGGTCGGCGGAGACGGAGATTCTAATAGTCCGTTCTGCCGGGCGGTGAGGTTTTTTCTTTCGCCCAGCTGTTTGAACGCTCGGGACTTTTTGGGTGGGTCAATGCAGAACGGGCCTCCATGTTTTCGCGCGTCGTCCACAGTGCCCGCGCTTTGATGACTCGCTCGCCCTCAAAGT
Organism: Phyllosticta citriasiana; assembly: GCF_038021145.1. Taxonomy (NCBI): domain Eukaryota; kingdom Fungi; phylum Ascomycota; class Dothideomycetes; order Botryosphaeriales; family Phyllostictaceae; genus Phyllosticta; species Phyllosticta citriasiana. The sequence goes on from NW_027117307.1 coordinate 11,251, forward strand.
CTTCCGAGACGTCTGCCGCAGTCTCAAACGACGAAGCAGCCGCCATGGTAGCAACGCGCAGTGGCGCCGATACAAACAGCCCTCTTACAAACTCGGCCACTCACTCTGGGCGGAAAAGATTCCAAGACGACACTCCCAATGGCACGCCTACGCGAAACAACAAGAAGCGCAAATCTTCGGCAGACGGGGAAGAGCTGGAAACTCCCAAGATTCCTCTCTTAGCCCGGGAAGAGCCCCAGCCGACCCCGAACACCCAAACCACAAAGACCTCTGAGCCCTCCTCCGAAACACCCAGGAAAGGTCGAGGTCGTCCAAAAAAAAACGACAATCCTCTGCTGGAGCAAGTGGTCACACCAGTCCCGGCGGAGAAGAAGGGTCAAGCTGGCGCAGAGACCCCACAGGAGAAGGAGGCATCAGAGCATAAGGATGGCAGACAGGACGACGCGTCAATCTATGGCACTCCAGCTGACGACGACGACGAATCAATTTACGCAACGCCCGCAACAACGATGCGTCCCAATCTTCGTGGTTCCGCACGGCCAACTCCCGCTTCCGTCACACCCAAGCCCCGTGGTCGAGCTGCAAGAAACACGCCTTCGAAGCCGTCCAAATTGATATCCTCTCAGACGATAGATGAGGGCGAGGAGGAGAGAAGTCCCAAGCCTGAGGCTCCTAAGGAGGCAGGCAAGCCCAAGATCATTCGATTTGGAAGCGAGGATCCTCCAGCAGTCCCAGAGCCGGCGCCAGAACCGCCAAAGAAGACTGAGATTCCGTCGTCTTCTGCGGATGAGGACAGTGATGATGAGGCCCCAGAAGCTGTCACTGCTAGCTCCGCGCGTGAGCAAGCTCGCGCTGCAGAGGAGGATGCGGCCAAGGCCGTCAAGGAGTATGTTGTCGGCAATTCGTTTGAAGTATCAATCGCTGACGTTTACCAGACAAGAGGCCGCCACCAAGCGGAAACGTCAGGAGCGTGAAGCACGTCTAAGAGAGCAAGCGGCTGCTTCTAAGCGGCGGAAACAGAAGGAATCAGAATCCGCGCCTGTTTCTGAGCTCGTCAGCCCGCCTGCCGACGTCGCCTCCAGCACTACCATCACGGCCTCCAATCCTACTGCTTTAACCAAACAATCGAAGCCTGCATACGATCTGCAAAACATCCCCGCATTGCTTCCCGATGAGTTGCTCGCGGCCGCGCCCGCTGTCAGGCCGCCTACCCCTGAACCGGCGGAACGTCGAACAGGTTTCGACCAAAAGGAAGGCGTGAAGAAGAAGCTGAATAGACACTTGAAATTCCTGGACGAGAAGCCTGCGAAGGATATCAAGAAAGGACCCGTCAGACTCCACGTGTTGGAGAAGGGCAACAAGAAACTGCCGCCCAAGGTCAACAATCAGAGCAAGAACATGAGGGACCAGTGGTTGGCGGGTAGGAGAACCCAAGCAAACAAGGGAAAGAATGTCTTTGGTGGACCGGAAAGGAAGAAGACCGGAGGTGGATTTTTGAGAAAGTAGGGGACAGGGTGGATCGCTATGGAGATTGGGTGGGCGCTCAAAAGACACGGGCGACGTGCGAGCGATCCGGGGTCAACTGAGTTTTGCCGAAAATGGGTATGTGTATCTGATGGCTGTATTTGTAGCCTTCAAAGCTCAACTCCAACCAGCCGCTTTCGAGGAGTAGCCTACAAAGTGATCTTCTCAACCTTTGCTGCTTCCAACCAAGTCGGCCTCCCCTCCAATGTTTCCTTCCTGATGGCACAAAGCTCGTCCAAAAACGCAGGAACAAAGGTCCCAGGGCCTCTAACATCTTCCCTCCTTGCTGCCCTCTCGGCTGCTATCTCATAGACCAGCACACCAGCTAGCGCAGCCACAATCTTCTGCTCCTTGCCCGCGACCAAAAAGGCCGCGACCGTCGTTCCCAGCGTACAACCACTGCCCGTGATGGCGCCCAGATACTCGTGTCCGTTGCTAATCGCCAGCGTCATCTCCCCATCCGACAGCACATCCGTCGCGCCCGTCATGAGAACCAGGTTGCGCTCCCTGCGAGCCAAGTCGCGCACGAGGGCGGCACGCTCGCTCAAGCCCATGGTGCTAGCGCCGCTGTCGACGCCGTGCTGCTGGACATCGCCCGCGGTGCCGGCTACGTTACGGATTTCGTTCTCGTTGCCCTTGATCAGGTCAAAGTAGCCGCCGGCCAGCAGCGTGCGCACGGCAGCGCGGCGCTGCGTTGTCGCGCCCGCGCCGACCGGATCGAAGATGACGGGCCCGCCGACGCCGTTGTAGGCGCGTAGGGCGGAGAGGTAGCTACTCAGGCCTTCGCTCGTCACGGTGCCCATGTTGATGACGAGGGCGCCGCCGAGGCGGGCGAGGTCCGGCGCTTCGGCGCCGTTGTTGGACATGATTGGGGAGGCTCCGCTGGAAAGAAGTGGTCAGTGAGAAGTACCATACTAGCAGTGGAGCACAGTGTCTTCAGAGTCCAGGCGATAAGCTTCAGAAAGGATTACAGGACCAAAATCTGATCTCTGTCTCGCCCAACATCGAACAACAAGACTCGATGTAGTAGACTTACATGCACAACGCCACATTGGCGGCAAAGTTTTGCACAACCAAGTTCGTCATGTTATGGCAGAGAGGCGTCAGATCATCCAGTGCCTTTACGACAGGAGGAATCTCCATCCGAATGACATCCGGCTTCTCCAGGCCAGCCGGCGTCTTCTGCTCAACCGCAAACGCTGGCGGCGTCTCAACCAGGCGCTTCAACTCTAGCGCCGCCTTGAATGGGTCCTCAGCCCCAATGATGGCGCTCACAACCGCAACGCCGTCGAGTTGCTTCGATGGCGCTGCAGACTGATACAACACCCGCTGCGTGTTGGATGCGTTGATGCCGCCGATGCAGACGGTGGAGACGGATGGGGCGGCACAGGTTGAAAGTGCAGAGAGCATTTCGCGCAGGCCAGCCGTGCCGATAATGGATTTTGTGTTTTCTTTCGTCGATGTTGAAAAGACGGTGCCCAGGCCCAGATAGTCTGCTCCCCCCTCCGCGGCCGTGACGGCTTCTTGGATCGAGTTGGCGGTGACGCCAATGATTGCATCTGCGCCTAGCAGCCTCCTAGCACTGGCAAGGTCTGAGAACAAGAAGAAGTAGCAGTCAGATACAAGGAAGAGGAAATTTGAACCGAATTTGATCCTGTTTTGAGGACTCGACTTTGAAAACCGGGAAAAATCGAAAATGTGAAGAAGATTGGAAAGATGGAGATACACACCAATGTCATCCTGACCAATGTGCACACCCTCGACTCCAGCAGCCAAAGCAACATCGACACGATCGTTGATGAGAAGAGGGACGTTGCGTGCTCTTGTGACCTCGTGTAGCTCTTTGGCAATGCGGATGAGGTCCCCCGTGTCGCTTGTCTTGTCGCGCAGCTGGACAATGGTAGCACCTGCACAACCATCAAATCAGCTAGCTCATTTCACAAAACCGCCTCTTCACCTCTTTTTTTTTTTTTTTTTTCATGTCAAGCCTGACCAACCTCCTTCGACTGCAGCTTTTACAATGGCGACCAAGTCTCTGCCGCGCAGGATTGCTGGCGTGTTGTCTGTGACGAGATAAACCGAGTAATCGACTGCCATGGTGGTGAGACGGGCGGATTTGTATTTTTTTCCCACCACCCTGTTTACTGTGGCTGGATTCGTGGCATGAGCAACCGTTGCTGGTACCAGAGTGAATTCGTCATGAGCTGCCGGTTTCGGTGGGGCAGACGCGGCTCGCCTTGGGCTGCGGCAACGACTTCCAGCATCTCTCGCCCGTCTTCACTGACCACAATCGGAAAGGTATCGCGTGAAGTAGTGAATCATTATTTCATATGGTGCTCTTTTCAATCTTATGATGAATGAGACTCTGCAAAAGTTCATGAATTGAATTGATTTGTCGGATTGTTATAAAATTAATCATTAGTGTTGGGTGTGCAGGGTAAATCAATGCCATGCTTCTACTGACGAAGACTGCAACGTCAGATCAGCATTGCTTTGCAATGCACTGGGGATCAAGTTGATGCCTTCTTGTCACTACAGGTTCCCCCATAGTCCCAACGGTGGTGCGCTGATATCGTTCACTAACACGTTATTAAACGGCATGCGAAGTCAATAACGTTGATTTGCCTCAATCGAACCACAAGGGAATCATCCCAATCCGTTTTCGTACGCCAGACCATCCATGCCCTGCTTGCTTGACGCGACGTCCTTACCGATTGTCTCGCCAACACACCAGTCCATGCCCGCCCCGAGTACTTCCTTTGGAGCCAAATCTGTTTTAAACTATTGTCCTACAAAACCGTGAATTGAGAGAACCGGGAAGAAGAGTAAAGGGTCTGGACTTGGGTTTCGTTTTGAGTACAGAGTAAACTCCAAAACGCAAGTCATTCTTGACAGAGGGATCAATCTACCGCCCTGGAAAGGAGGTGAACTGATTCTTATCTAATCGTAGTATAACGCTTCGAATCCATAGATGAATCCAAAGACCAGGAACGCAACTGCCCCGCCGAGGGTTACTGTACATTCTAATTAGCTTGGAACTTTCTAGTCTGGAGCCTGCCAGTGTGATACTTACCCACTCTCATACTCACGCGACCCGCGATTGCCTTGCCTCCCAAAACTGCGACTCCAGTGCAGACAGCATGGCCACTGATGGCCCCACCCGTGACCCACCAGTAGTCTTGACCAGCTGCCATTGCAATGGTCGCAATTTGACTCCGATCGCCCCATTCACCGAGAAAAGTCATCACAAACGTCTGCACCCACGCCGGGCTAAGTAGCAACGAGAAGAGATTGTTGAGACCGCCGAGCATACGCTCTAGTGACGCTCCCGAAGGCGAGTTGGAGGGAGAGCGCGAAGATGACGGACTGCGGTGCGTCGGAAGACGGCTTCGAGAGCGAGATTGACGTCCACGTCCAGCTTCGAGCATGTAAGGGTCCACTGACGAGCGTCGCCGCTTACTTGCAACCTGTTCCTTCTCTTCAAGCTCTGCCTCGACTTCTTGCATTTCTTCCCCAACTCCTTCCTCGGGGCTCATGGCCAGACCTTCTCTGAGAAGTTTTGCGCCAAAGATAAAAAACAAGAGAGCTGCGGCCACGCTGGTGAGTTTCTTCGGTAGCAATGTCGGCACTGCGTGGCCAAGGACAGCAGAAAGAACAGTCATGGCAATCAGAGCGGAAAAGGCGGCGGAGAAGACCAGGACGCGCGGGTGGCGCATGGCCATGAGGGCGGCGACGAGGAAAGTTTTGTCGCCAACTTCTGAGAACAGGATCATGGTGAAGGAGAGCAAGAACGAATCCCCGGGATGAATGATCGTTTCCTCTTCAGTTTCAGAACCGCTCGAGCTAAGTCTGGATGTTTTTTGCTTCGATCCAACACCATCGTCCTTGCGCATGCTTGGAATAACGGGGTTTGAAGACCCGCTGTCACCGTGCGGAGTGTCAGGTAGGTCCGAAGGTTTCTGAATTGCAATATTAGCCCTCACCCAGTGTCGTGGCAGACTCTATCACAACGTACCTGGATGCCCACAGCGCCCTTGGCCTTGGATTCCGATGTGGAAGAGGCATCCAGCTCCTCGTCAACCACCTCAACACCCAGGCGTCCCTGCTCTTCTGTTGACATAGGTCTCGCTTCATCTGGAGAAACAGGGACCTTTTCGACCTTGCCTCCCAGCTCCTTTTCAAGCGCCTTGTGCTTCTTGTTCCTCTCGGATACTCCTCCTTCGGTGCCTGTAGTGCCCTTCTTGGGACCCACATGGTCTGGGTCGTCCATGACGCTGTCCTTCCCCAAGGATATTTCCGAGGATAGCTCTTTCTGATCCCCAAGCACGCTGTCGCTGAGGCTGTCGGAGCTTCCCTTGGAGCCAATGTCCACGGCTCCCGGCGACATCTTTTTCGGCTTGTCCTTTTCTGAAACGAAGGGCCCCCATTGCGGTCTGCCATCCTCGGCTGGCTTGACGCTGTCGGCAACGTCGACTTTTCCGGGCGCAAGAGAGCCGGTTTTGGCGGTACCGCCACGTAAGTTCAAGTTGGTATCCTCATCGGTTGCACCAATGGCCGCAGCGGACGACAGTGCGGGCAGGAGTAGCAACAGCCAGCCAGCTTGGCTCTTCCTCAGAATCATGCTGGATTGTGCGAATGATGGTTTCCGTGGGAGCGAAAATTGGTAAGGGGGAGAATGTTGAATAGTCGGCTTCGACGCTGACGTAACTGTGCTGCGCGCAAGCTCAAACGACGGACGACGAAGAGTGGCAGGGCAGGATGGACTAAAGGAGCGGACGTCAGTAAGAGCCTCTGACAGAGGCCAAAGACGGATGTAGAGAGCCTTTGGAGGCGGGTTGGTGTGGCATTGAGGTTTGGACAGCGGGCTAGGTGGTTTTGGCCTTCAACGAATGGGCTCGTGAGGCGGTGCACCGCAGGGGCTTACACGTAACGTCTTGGGCATGGTGCGCAAGGGGCTGCTCCAAGTGATTGCGCTCAGGCCTGTCCGCAACTGGTGAGCACTCAATGACGGTCGGCGAATTAGAGTTGCTGGCCTGGCGCCAGGTGTTGTTTGCTCACTACTGCCCTGCGCCGGCTGTCCATGGACGTGGCTTGAGTCCTCAGGCAAAATGACATCACGTGCACTGTTGCCGCGCGCAACATGAATATATCTCACGAGTCAGTTGGACGTCTGTCCTCGCCAAGCACCTCCTCCACCAGAGAAGCCTCCATGTCCCCCGCCCGCGTCGCTCCCTTCGCGCCCACCAACTCATCCAGGTCCTAAATGCGACAAATCTGAGATCATGGTGGTTGAGGCCCGAGGATTGCGCTCTTCGAGCCGCCGCACCCCGCAGCCGACCTCAGCCGGCGCGCCCAACGCCAGCTCGCGTGCCTTGCGAGCCAACAGCCAGGACATCAATTCCGCGCAACAAACGTCGCCGCCACAAAGAACAACGCGTAGAAAAGCGCGCGCAACCAGCGTCGAAAGCGTCCTGAGCACCGACGGCGCGCCGCGGGCTTCTCGGAGAAAGACCAAGCAAGCTGGTCCAGTGCGCAGTGAGTGCATGGGAGCTGCAACAGCACTACAACATGCTTCAGTCCATTGTTCGACTGGCAGCAGTCGCAGGTGGTCCACGGCTGACTAGAAAGCGACAGAGTTGCCAACGGTCGAAGAAGATGCGGGGCTTCGACGACGAAGCTTCTCAGAACCACCTGCTACTGAAGACCACGCCAGCCGCGAGGAAATCCCAATCTTTCAATCCATGGCCGAGCCTCGGGCAGAGAGATCGCCAGGTGCTGAGTCCAGCTTCCCGACATCTCCCGAAACCATCCATCCTCCTGAAGACCTGGATGTGGTGCTCATGGTCGATACCCTCGGAGACTTGTACGCAGATGCAAACAAGGTTCTCGAGAAGATTGCCCCAAAGAATGCCACCCAATCCGAGCTTCGGTCTCTCTACTCTGAGTTCCGAAAACCTGGCTCTGCTGTGAACCGCATTCTCTCTAAGCGCATCGAGCGATTCGAAAGATCGCGCGAAAACTTTGGAACGGAAGAGTACATCAGGAGTGCCACCGTCAATGCTGCCTTATCCGAGCATACACCTCTTGCAAACATCGGAAACCCGCTTCTTCGCTCCGATCCAATCTTGCAAAAGGCGAATCTAACCTCTTTGGCGATACGAATGAGAGACCTCGAGCGTGAGAAAAGCGATACATTCGACATCCTACTTCGGCTGGACGGAACATTCCCGCGCGACTTCCTTTCCAACCCTGATGCGAGCACAACCCATGCTCATACGGCCAAGGAGAAAGATTTGTTCGGAGTTGCTCTCGAAATCAGGACTCAGTTTGCAATTCGCTTGATTTTAAAGAAACAGGACGACAAAGATTTCTGGCCACATCAGGAAATTCTGGAAGTTTTTTTCTCGGCACAGAAAGACAGCTACAATGTTGATTCCGAGCATGGTCCTTTGCGCGGATGGGAATTGCCCGGTCTATTGTCTGCCGATGAGGGATTATCAAGGCAATTTAAGTCTTGGATCCTCGAAAGAGTGGGCGAGCTTCGTGCTTGTCTCCCGGACCAAGACTCGGCAGAAGACGTCGACTCTGAACAATTGGAAGCCAAGTTCCCGTGGAGTCGGTTCATCACTCAGCTCCTCGAATGGGTCTCAAGGCGCAATGATGAGATTGAATCCGAAGTCTCGTCCATTGGAGGGATAGAAGCAATTCAAAGCGCTCTGCAAGAACACATCGAACCATCTGACAGGCAAACGACTCAGGTTTCCAATATCACTCCTCAGACCCAGGCTGCAGGCCCACAGCCTCCACCAACACAAGACGGCCAAAGTGCTTCCACCGCTCCAGGCGTGATATCTGTCCTAAAGAAATTGAAGCAAAAGGTCGATCGCTTGTCAGGAGGCGAAGCGAGAGAAGACACTGCGGCTGCCGTTGAAAACCGCCAGCCCCGCGCGCCGCGTGCCGAGGAAATCGAAGACGAGTGGCAGCTTATAGCCAACGAAGAGGAGGATATCTCTGCAACTGCCGTGGAGCTACAGGAGCCACCACCATATGCTGCAAAGCAAGTTTTCATGGATCAGATCCGTCGAATGGAGAAGCAGAACAAGGAGAACATTCTTCGAGTACAGAACGAGAAGGAAAAGACAAAGTCGATATTTGACCGCCAACCAGACGCCCACAGAGTCTCGTTTGATGAAGACGCCATTCGTCAGTCTCCTGTCAAGAGGCCCGGGGTCCCCAGTCATTCTCCAGCGAAAAGACGGCGCGTTGACGAAGATGAAGACGACGAATTCGAGACAGACCCGCGTCAACCGGCAGGCCGACGGAAACGAGAAGCCCCCGCAAAGCGTCGACGCATCAACCCCGCGCCGCGCCGAGCCACGAGTCTCGCATCGACTCGGGGACAGCCCGACGGCAACGAGGACGTTGGGGACGAGACTGTCGTGGTGGATGTCGACGAAATCAGCCGCCTGGCGCGTCGGCAGGGCACGGCGTTGCCTCCAGTCACCAACGCAGGCGGCAAGCGCAAGCGCTTCCCGTGGACAGATGATGAGGATAGGCAGCTCGTCGCTCTGTACCGCGTCTACGGCGGGGGCAAGCAGCCGTGGAAGCGCATCAAGGAGGCGGACGAGGTCGACCTCAATGTCCTGAATCGGCGCGACCCCGTGGCGCTCAAGGACAGAGTGAGGACGTTGTGCTTCATCTATGACAAGTACGTCTTTCAACAACTTCTTACCCCTATATTCCTTAACAGAGACAATGCTGACCAACACATTCCAACAGAGCAAACACGGGCCGTCCAGACGTCTTCGAGGGCCTGGAAATCGGCAGCTTTTACAAGCGCAAGGTTGATCAGAAGCTGGGTCGCCTGCCGAGCGAGGTGCCCGCGGAGTAGCCAGCCGCGAGCAAGGTTACGTCCTACTCTACTATTTAACCTCTATCGAGTGAGACCCTGGTGGCCGGGCGGCTTCATCCATAAACAGCTCAGACCTCCGGCGGCTTCTTGGTGGGTGCCGACGGACGGACGGACGGAGCGCGAATGGCACGCTCTTCTCCTGGCGGTCACAAGGCAGGCAGGCAGGCAGGCAGGCAGGCGTTTACGGTCGATTGGAGGGGTCCCTAAAGGTGGCGGCAACGACGGCGTGCGAGGGTTTCTTGGGTTCTCATTCCAGGCGTCGATGGCGATCTTCTTGCTACAACCCTTAAGATAGATGCCGGTGGCTACCTCGATGCGCGGTAGCCGGCGCTCTTTGGCCAGTGAAGCGATTCTTACAACGGCAGCTTCTTCATAATCCTCTGTTGTCTCGTTATACACACCCCCTCCAGCACAAATTCACGCCCATTGGTTCAGAGAATCTGAATTGCATTGAGCTGAACACCAGCAACCTCAATATCCCACATGGTACCATCCATCCATTATTTTTCAGTTTTCGCGAGTCTGTCCAGCCACCCACTGCACTGCACTGCACTGCACTGCACTGTTGCTACATACATGCCCAAGCCCATTTCGACTCTAGACGGGAGAGCTGAAACGACACGACACGATCTGGCCATTCATAGTCTTGCCACGACACCACCACCATCATCATGGCCACTCGAGAGTATTTCCCGCGCAACAAGGCCGACGACCGCCATGCGAAGGGCAAGGAGCAAGGACAAAAAAAAAAAAAGTTAAAAAAAGGGGGGGGGGGGGGGGGGGGAAAGGGGGGTAGCGTTTCAAAGAAGGGGGAGAAGGGAGAAGAAGAGGGTTCAAGAAGAAGAAGAAGAAACCAGAGAAAGGGATCACTGCCTCCCCAATATTAGGGTCCCCTCTCGGTCCGTGGTATCTAAACGCGCAAAGGAACAAACAATGCCTTGAGAGCCGTGAAAAAGGGAAAGGCCGCCGAGGCCTATGTCGATGTCAATGCCGCTGTTTGCCTGTACGCTGCAATCACGCTGCACGGTTCATGCGGTATGTGTCCTGTGGATAGGCCGTTGCTTGGAGCACTTCATTCCAAGAGCGTCTGCTCAGCAACATCGTTGAGCGTGCCGGCCTTGCCGCCGTAGGCCTCGGGGACACCGTCACCGAGCTGACTGGCGAGCTGGTTGCCATAGCTGAGGACGGTGAACTTTTTGACAGTCTCCTTGGGAAGGAGAACCTTCATGGCTGTAAACATCCAGCCCATGACGACGGGCACGTTGACGAAGAACTTGCGCGACAGGGTCTCCGGGTAGACCTTGGAAAAGAGCTCAATGGTGCGCTTCGAGGCGGCCTTGACATGCGGGTCCTGGCGAATGAAGGAGACGCTGAGGTAGTCGTGCACCTGAATGCCTTGGTACGGGTCGGGCCCCTGGTTGAAGTCTGGGATGGGCACGGTAGCCTCGTTGAGCTTGAGCTTTGCGATTCCCTTCTCCATGAGAGCGACGCGCCAGCGAATGAATCTGTATAAACGGATGACCATTAGCGACGCCGATTCTCCCAAGAAAGAAGAACTTATCCACTGCGTATAAGCTTTCCCGATTCCAAAGCCGCGGCAGTAGACCTTCCAACTAAGGAATCTAGGCAAGCCCGTAAGTGCGACATTGGTTCAAAGCACAAACTTGCTACTCACCCCTCGAGATTGCCAAAGGTGGCCTTCTTGTCCTCGACGGCGCCGTAGACGTTGAAGGTAACAATGTCCTTCTTGTTTGTACTCTCCGGGACGCCCTCGATCTCCACGATGTAGCCCAGACCATTGAAGATGTTCTTGTCGAAGCCAGCCTTCATGGCTTCCAAAGGCCGAAACTCGCGACGCCATTCGAGAGTCTCCCTCAACTGATCCTTGGCTTTGTCGATGTTGTTTGAGTTTGCGCGCAAGAACTTTTGGAGGATGAGCTTGGTGTGGAAGTCGCCAGATTCCTTGAGCGTGATGCCGTAGACCTCGTCGTACTGGGTGGATTTGAGCAGCTCAGGCAAGTCGGCGAGAAGCTTGGAGAGAGGGTGGTCCGCAGCGAGCTCGGGCCAGACGGGACCGGTGACCACAGGCGCTTCGGTTTTGGGTTCTTCGGGGGCAGGGGCAGCTTCGGCAGCAGGCTTGTCTTCCGTCTTGGGCTCCTCAGCCTTGGATTCTCCGGTCTTGGACTCTTCAGCTTTGGGCTCTTCGGGCTTCACGTCGACAGCGGAAGCTCCCTCGGTCTTGATTGGTTCAGCGTCTCCGTTCTGTTCGGCCTCAGGAGAAGCTGCAGGAGCTTCAGTGGCAGGCTTCTCTGAAGTCTCATCCTTCTTTTCGTTCGTGGCGGGCATGTCGTCCTTGTTTTCAGCAGACGTGGTTGCTGCGGGAGCAGACGCGTTGGTCACGTCGGTGACTTGGGGAGCATCGGATTCGGCAGCAGCCATTGTGTCTGCAGGCTTGGTGGAGTCGACTTTGTTTTCGGATTGGGGTTCCATTTTTGAAAGTGGAGGATGTTGGGACAATAACGACGGGCGTCAGGCAAGGAGCTTATAGGTAGACCGTCAGTCAGGTCGCAATGGAAGCTCGGGGACGCGGCAGCGGTTCATGACTCGGTCGTGCGATTACTCAGCCGCACGGACCCCGTCGACCGGATGCGGCCACCTGCATCTGGACGGGTCGACGACTGCTCTCTCGATACTCATCTACTGTACACTATCCATCCAACATTCGTCCTCATACAAACAAACCTCAATCACTGTCTGCTCTTCTCATCCATTGG